>NC_051226.1:6643768-6693500 GCF_015220715.1 Pygocentrus nattereri
TAACGCCAAATCTGTTCCACTTTCACAAAATAATCATATTAAACTTAAAATATAACTGACTGCTTTAATATTTCAAGTTCGTGTAATGGTGACGTAAGTAAAAAGTAACTGCACATTTTACAGGTTAATTAATAAGATGCTGAGTGATGATCTGTCTATGATATGAACTGGGCTGAGCCCCAGATCTTTACACGTTAACACATCTTCCCACCTGTACCACTATAGAGTGGAAGTAAAAGTCGATCTGCTTGTAAATTTGCACCAGGTGCATGATGGGGAATAATCTCAAAAATCAAATTGCTGTCTTGTAAACAGTGACACTAAGATTCCTAGTGTTTGCAAAATCATAGTCTGTGATTAAAAACCATGACACTGTCTTTAGATGTGAGAGGGTGTCAGACTTGTCTTTCAAAAGTCTTTTTAAAGTCTTCTAGTGTATGGTTAGCATTAGCAGATCTCCTGCACCCTTACTGCCCTGCCCGTACACTTGGGCCCTCTGACACAGGGCATCTAGTTGTCCTAAAATTTAGACTGGTTACTGTTTGAGGCAGATCTTACAGCGACATGGCCCCCCGAAATTTTGGAACACATACTGCAATCTCTCCTTGACTGTCCCTCACTTTCCTCCTTCAAAGCTCAACTTAAAACCCATTTTCTCAGCACTTTCCCTCTTCTCCTTGCTGAGGTTTTATGATTTTTTTATTTTGCCCTGCTGTGTAAAGCGATCCTGCGTTTGAGAACGGCGTTATATAACTATATAACTTATTACATCATATTATTAATATAAGAAGCCTATTTAGGCCACATAAAAAGTGCGAACTACAGTGTAAGTGATTATAGTGAGTGTGAATGTCATGAGGTGTAATGTGATAATACTGCATAAGTGAGCACCTAAACACATTCAGCTTTAAAGGGAGATGGGCAGTGGAATAAAGGTCACAGAATGAAAGGTTATCAGGTTCCCTACACTTTATTTCTGGAAACGTCAAGACCAACACAAATAAACACACATACCTTAGACAGCATGTTCATGCCCATGGCATCCCCGGTCTGAGACTGGAAGCGGATGTACAGGTTCCTGCCAGCCAGACTGATCTGCAGCCGGTCCAGCCGAGCAAACCTGCAACACAGCACAGCTCAGACAGCGTATAGCCCAACACAGCACAGCTGAGACGGCGTATAGCCCAACACAGCACAGCTCAGACGGCGTATAGTCCAACACAGCACAGCTCAGACAGCGTATAGCCCAACACAGCACAGCTCAGACAGCGTATAGCCCAACACAGCACAGCTCAGACAGCGTATAGCCCAACACAGCACAGCTGAGACGGCGTATAGCCCAACACAGCACAGCTCAGACGGCGTATAGTCCAACACAGCACAGCTCAGACAGCGTATAGCCCAACACAGCACAGCTCAGACAGCGTATAGCCCAACACAGCACAGCTCAGACAGCGTATAGCCCAACACAGCACAGCTGAGACGGCGTATAGCCCAACACAGCACAGCTCAGACGGCGTATAGCCCAACACAACACAGCTCAGACAGCGTATAGCCAAGAATAAAGCCCTGCTTAAGCTGGACTACTTTTACCTGGGGAGGTGCTGTAATTTGATCAATTATCTATGAGATCTTTGATTTTAAACCAGTATGAATCAGCAAAGTCTGCAGTTTAATAATAACCGTCTGTAGCAACTTTAACGGTGGGTGGAGGAAAGACGCCGGGGGGCAGGTGTGAAGACGGAGAGCTTTCTTTTATTATCACTTATACAGAACGCAGAACACTCAGCTTTTCAGCCCATAAAGTACGGCAAGACACGGGGACCTTTTCTAGCTCAGCTTAGTTCAGCTCAGCTCTCACGCCTTCACTGGTCTCCTTCTTTCTCTCTGGCCTCTGCCACCTACTGAAGGAAGAGAGTAACAGCACCTCTGTGCTGACAAAGCTAACGACTAAAAAGGCACAGTTTCTTTATTCTCAAATTCAAAACAGGATTACTGTTATCTACAACATTTTTGTTGATGGCCTAATTAGAAGGAGATGGAAGTATCTTGAAATACTAGTGCAGTGTGACATCTGTCTTGTTGGTACACTGAATAAGTCCATTTTATTAGCCTAATGCAGAGGTCAGTAACCCAAATGTTAGGAAGAATGATTTTTGCCCTCTCAACAGAAATCAAACCACCTTGGGAGCCTCAACATTTCATGTCCATTTTACCATCTTGGCTGTAAATGTCTCAGCATGTGCTGATGTACTACTGTAGGCTAAACAATATAAACGGAACAGAGACGTACTTTGCTCTGCTTTAAGTTTCAGCTCAGAAACTGAAATGACCAGACCTCTTCTGGTAAAATGAATCCAGCTCTAACAGCTTCACAAAAACAACTTGTGCCCTCTGACTGACTCATGAATCATTATACATTTAAAAATAAATGGCTCCAAACATCTACACACTATTTCTAAGCTTTCATTTTACATACATACTAAAAAGAACTGCAAAGCAAGCAGAATCAAATAACACGCTGTTACATAAGAGCCTAAAATAGACAGAAGGATGGAAGGCAGTGCTAAGGATTGCATTTCAGTGTAATGTGATGTTAACACATCCTTCTGGTTCTACTGCTGCCTTTTCAAAATTCGCCCTCTGACCTGCTGGTGTGGTCAAAAGCCTCTTTGACCACTTTGAAGCCTTCAGAACTCTCCAGCCAGGATTTGACCTCTGCAGCCCTGCATGCGGACGGCAGCTGCACGACAGGTCCCCGCGTCATACCATCCGCAAGAACACACGCACTCGCCCCACCCGACAACTAAACAGAGAAATAAACACAGAATAGTGCACTTTACAATAAATACTAATAACATTCTGACCACCTCCTTGTTTCTACACTCGCTGTCCATTTTATCAGCTCCACTTACTGTATAGCTGCACTTTGTAGTTCTACAGTTACAGACTGTAGTCCATCTGTTTCTCTGATACTTTGTTAGCTCCCTTTTACCCTGTAGTGGTGTGTTAGTGTGTGTTGCGCTGGTCTAAGTGGATCTCGTGCTTCTAAGCTCTGAAATACTCTCCCCTTAAATATTAGAGCTGCTCACTTTCAGGAGAGCTTATGTTCTCTGTTTTGAAGCTGCACCGTCCTTGGCTTTAGGTTACTTATTTTATATTGGTTTTATTTTAAATTGTACTTTATTTGATATGTCTTACTGTAGCCTGACTTAGAAAAGTGCTATACAAATAAATGTTTGTTGTTTGTTATGTAGGCAAGAGTAAATAATTGTGAAAAGCCACAAAGCAGCATTACATTTTGGTAATTAATGGCTTTTCACTTTCATTCACAAGGAATGAAGGAGCTGTTGGCTGTTCATACCGAACATGTTACCTCTTGTTTACTAAGATTTGGATGAGTGAACGTGCGCATGCTGGTAAAATACCAGTTAAGTATTACATGTGTGAAGGACAAAACAAAGTATCCCAATAACGTCCTGGGTTTTGAGCCTGACAGCGGCTGAAACTGTGGCTAAGAGTGTAGCCGAAGACTGACTCCGCATAATGCGTGCATAATTGGCCAATGATGCCCCGACTGCGATTCTGTAATAATGCTGAATGATTTGGGGAAAATATCTATATCACAACACATGGAGGTTGGGTTGCCTCTGAGTGGTCTAACTCTACAGGCAGTATAAAGTGTTATCAGGTTTAATTTCCCCTCTTAGAACTTAAGACAATTTTTTTTATAAACAAGTTGCAACTTCTGCAATTTGAAAACTTCACTCTCTTAAATTACGATTTCGTTATAAAACAATTAATCTTTCAGCCCTTTTCTGTAGTGTTTCTGTGGTTCATCGAGCAGCAAAACTAAAGGTATTAAAAGACAGAAATAAAAGAGAGAGACTCACAGTAATGGCCCTGCATCCTCGGTTAGTGCTGGCTACCAAACAGCCTTCCGTCGTTGCCATGGGGATGTAGAACTCTTTCCCATCCAACAGCAGTGGTCCAGCCACACCTACTGGCACCGGCACATAGCCAATCACATTTTCACAGTTTGAGCCCATCACCTTAGAGCAAGAGGGAGCAAAATATTTACACTATGCAAAACCTTAACACTTAAATTAAAACCCCAAAAAAATATATCTGAGAGATGAGACTTGAAGAAAAAGTGTACTTTGTTTTGCATTAAAAACATTCCAAAAACTAAAGTAAACGTCTGTCCATGAGCAAATCACAAACTCTAAATGAATGATTATGGAGTATTAACATTTTTAAGTAACGTCTAAGAACTGATGTGCATATATGTGGAAAAGGAATCGGATGCTACCTTAGAGTAGTCATAGTCTCTGTAGGGCAGTGTCTCCAGGGCCGAGGGCTGGGGCAGTTTACTTGAAAGCATCTCTCTCCGAATGGCAACGCCCCTCTCTGGAGTCTCCAGCGCTGCCTCCAAACGGTATCCCAGAATGCTCCTGTTCTCCACCAGCCCTATCACCTCAGCATTGCTTAGGAAACGTGGACCTCGCTGCACACACAGCCACGGAACCATAAACAGGGCATGTTAACAGCTTCTGTTCACATTTTAAAAGAACACAAATTTTACTCATCTGCTAGAATTATTACCTCAACACTATTTTTCCCTTTTAGTAATGTACATATTGCACTTTCTGTAGCCCCTATCACACATCTAGCACATCTGGACACTCCACACCTAGAAACTTTATTTTAGACACTTTATTTCACTTCAATACCAATATGTGCACATATTTATTCAGTACTGTCATTATATGCTGTTACCTGCGCCTCCTTGTACAGTTATTATTGCGCTGTGTCTTTCATGTCAGGTTAAAGATCTTATTCCAGATTGTTGTATTTTTCTGTTTGTATATCTGCCTGTAGAGTGGATCTTTATATTTATTCTTCCTTTTATATTGTTTACACCCTTATTACTATTATTGTCCTGTGTTGTGTGACTGCTACTGGCTGCTAAATTACTGTCTGCCTGCCTGCCTGCCTGTGTCCCAGTTAATCAGTAAACTAGTACTCAGAGATTTATCAACGCAATTAACTTGCCTCAAGCTTTTGTTTGTGCCCGAATCCCAGCTATGATATGATTTGTGATAACACATGGCCTTTGAGTGCTCTTTTGCTTTTATACAACAGTTTAGCAAAGTACAAAAAAGTAAGTAACCAAACTATACAGGCACACTAAAAGATTTTTAAAATAACATATGCTGCTATCAGGTGTAACAACAGAGCGAGAATGCTTAACTGGCTTGTACTGTGCTGGATTTTGCTTTATTAAAAAAAGCTAACTGGGCTGAAACACTTTATAACTTCAGCGTGAGTGGGCAGGGCTAAACTGCTGTAGTTTGCATAAGGGATATTTGTAAATGCACTGGTTTGTATGACATCACAGAAACAATGAACCCAAAACAGTCTGTAAGTTTAAAGTTTAAAACTTTGTATAAACAATGTTTATACTGGCATTCAAGGCGCAAGTTAACGGGCGTAGTGCAGAACTCGTGCTTCAGGACCTGAAAAGGAAAATGTACAGAGTGCAACACAATTTAACAAGTGCATCTCATCTTGTACCTCCGGATCTCTGAATATGCTTATGCTCAAGGAGTGAGAGAGCATAGGCCCCGCCCCTTCCCCATCCACCGTACACTTGGCTGACCACGATTTCCATACAAAGGCACAGTTTTATGTTCCACATGCTGTTTCAAATGTTAATTTTTCTGATTTTTACTCATTTTTACACCCTTTAACAGAAATAAAACCGTATTCCTACAGACCTTATAATGCCAGACAAACATTCACAGAGTCATGTGAACAGCATGAGGTCTACAGGAGTCATTTTGGGAACCACTGCTTTAAGAATTGAAAAGGATTTCGTACCTCCGGGTCTCTGAGAATGCGCAGGCACTCCTGCAGAGGGCGAGACTGGATAAACTGAGGAGGCTCATGTTTGAGAAGGTGGGTCTCTCTCTGTTCTAAAGGTTCCTTTTCTTTATCTCTCTGCGCTGGAAGACATGACTGTTCTCCGATCACATCATCTATCGAAAAAAGGAAATGAATCACTGAAACATGCAACAAAGCCCAAATACTATGAATAAATAGGCACAAATTACAGATGAAAACAGAATACTCCAGCCCTCCTAGTATTTTTGGGATCATTTTGACCACAAACAAATGTTTAATGTCTATAAATGAATGACTGACATAATTGCTTTGCTTCTTATTTAATAACATTCCTAATTTAATGGGGACATTCTGGTAAACATAAAATTAACATGATTACATGCTTTCAATGTCCTGAACACATTTTGTACTCACTGGTGTTCTCTGGTGATAATTTGACCCAAAGTTGTTTCAATTGTATAAAACATAATGTCAACATTTTACACACATTTGTTTTGAATGATATTGAGAACACATCTTCAAAAAACTTTAACGATTCGGGCCCTGACCTAACATAACATAGCATACCTGTAGTTGTGGGAAAACCACTGACAGTTCACACAAACGGGAAAACATAATTCCCACCAGAACTTTGTTATTTCCCAGATGTTTAAACTGCAGAGGTCAAACTGACAAAAGATAGTAAATTCGAGGATAAGAGGAGGGCCAGATGTGTGTAATGACAAATGGGTAACGACAAATGGGTATCGAGAAGGAGAGAGCAGGGAAAAGGAGGGCAATGTGGAAAGTATACAGGGTTATTCAAAAAGATTCTGATTTTAAAGCGCCATATTTTTACAACCGTTAGGCGTCTAGGAACCAATCAAAATCCAATTGAAAGAGGGAGTCACAGAGTTTCTGACTGTCACCGGAAGACGGCTCCCCTCAGTCTGAGAGATGAGACCCCTGAGCAGCAAGCGTTCTGCATTCTCCACCTCGATTTGTGTGAATCAACCAGAACTGTGCACCATGATTTTCACAGCAGTGAACCTCCAGCAGCTCAGAGCGTTCGTCATTGGTTCCACAGCACTGGATGATCTCAAAAATCGCACTGAAAGAGCCGCGAGCGCAGCGACACCTGACATGCTCAATGCCCAATGCTCATTTAAACCATTTACAATTTACTGCATTGTTGTGTAATGATTTACAAGTGAAATAAATCTTTTTGAATCATCCTGTATATACATGAATGACAAGAAAGAAAACGGGGCACTGGAAAGCAGCAAGTCGGCAGGCGGTCTAACCACGTTTAGCTTTTTTTCATTTTACTTTTATCACACATTAGGATTGCACAATATACATGAAATACCATATTGAATTCATGCTACTGTATATTGTGATTGCCGAATGCCTTCCAATATATTAAACACAAATTTGTGAAGCCTTGCTGTGATGTGGTTTAAAATTTGCCTGGTTTCTTTGATCAAAATTATTCGGGTAAACACACTCACTCATCCCCAAAGAAAATCTGTGATTGGTCAGGAAGGTCAAAATGCAGCAAAAACTTGCATAGTGCAAACGTCTTTGATAACAATATTGTTAAGGCCAATATTGCGATAACAGTTAATACACCATATATCGTGCAGCCCAACCAGATGTTTCTATGAAGCTCTTAATGGTTAATGATTTCTTTATTGAGACCTACAATAGGTTAGCTTACCTTTCTCCTCTGTATTGCATAGTGAAGCTGATGTTGGGTTAGTGTTCACCCTCTCTGCAACTTTGGATGGGGTAAGATCCCTCCTACAGCACTCCTCTCCTGCTCTCCTACTGGTCAGAGCAGTATGAGGGCCGGTTATGGGGCTTTTGATGGACAGGGAGGATTCTGTTTCCGCCTGCTCAAAGAAGACATACTTCACCGCCAACAGCAGAGCCAGAGAGAGCGTGATGACCTGCTCCAAGTCCACACTAGAGAGACAAGGAAGAAAAGAGACCCTCATTCCATTCACATATTTGAGCTGGACTTGAGCTGTGTGTATATATATATATATATATATATATATATATATATATATATATATATATATATATATATATATATAGACACACACACACACACACACACTATAGAAATGAAACTTGACTGTCCTCTAAAAATAACAACACACAGCCATTAATGTCTAAATAGCTGGCAACACAAGCGAGTCCCTCACTGGTGTCATGTGACTTGCCAGATTCAGAAGGTTCCAGGTGTGAATGGGGAGCAGGGCTGGTAAATTTGGTGTTTTGGGTACATTTCGCTCATACTGGCCACTGGATATTTAACATGGCACTGCATGTCAAAGAATCTCTGAGGACGTGAGAAATAGAATTGTTGCTCTCCACAAAGACAGCCTAAGCTGCAAGAAGATTGCTAACACCCTGAAACTGAGCTATAGCACAGTGGCCAAGGTCAAACAGCGGTCTTCCAATACAGGTTCCACCTGGAACAGGCACTGTCAGAGTCCACGTGTTCAGCGTCATATCCAGAGGTTGGCTTCAAAAAATACATGCATGAACACTGCCAGTACAGCTGCAGAGGTTGAAGAAGTGGGAGGTCAGCCTGTCAGTGCTCAGACCATATGCCATACCACACTGCATCAACTCGGTCTGCATGGCCATCGTCCCAGAAGGAAGCCTCTTCTGAAGCTGATGCACAAGAAAGCCAGCAAACAGTTTGCTGAAGACAAGCAGTCCAACAACATGGATCACTGGAACCATGTCCTGTGGTCTGATGAGACCAAGATAAACTTGCTTGGCTCAGATGGTGTCCAGCATGTGTGGTGGCACCTTGGTGAGGAGTACCAAGACACTGATCTCTTGCCTACAGTCAAGCATGGTTGTGGTAGCATCAGGGTCTGGAGATGCATGAGTGTTGATGGCTCTGCTGGCAAGAGGGAGGTCAGCTTGTCAGTGCTCAGAACCTACGCTGCTGATAGCTGATGCATCAAATGTGAAGAAAAGAAAACACAGATACATGTTTCCCATTGTAAGGTTGTGTCTGCACCCCAGAATTGAATCCAGGGATAGCTGGAGAGGGGGTGGGTGAAGCACAGGGTCTCAGGGAAGAACCGTTTGGGGGCCACTCTTGTAGGTGAAGAATTCAACACACTGTGTGGAACCATACCAGGCCCCTCTGAGGGACAAATAGTGGGGACAGCAGATATCCTAATTCTGAATGAATAACTTCCCACCACTGATGAACAGTTGCAAAAATATTTCGTTTTGTGTGTTAAAGATAATCTGAAGCCAGGGTTCCTGCCCAGCATGGCACAAACATCTTGACACTGCACACCTAAGCTACAAAGAACTGAGTGCCTGATGTTGAAAATGGACTTTCAGGATGATCAGCCCAAGCAACTGCTGTTGTGGAATTCAACTTGCAATGCAACGTAACAATGTTGAAGCAAACTGTTCCAAGTTTCAAGATCCTACAAACATCTCCAGTATTATTCATTAATATTTCCATCCATCCATTTTCTATGCCGCTTCTCCATCTGGGTCGCGGGCGGGTGCTGGAGCCTATCCCAGCAGTCATCGGGCGGAAGGCAGGATACACCCTGGACAGGTCGCCAGTCCATCGCAGTATTAATATTAATTAATATTAATGGAAATTAATATTTCCATTACAGCAAAATAGCAGCATTAAACAGCCCTAACCACTGGCTGCATTAACGCTTTGTGTTCAGCATCATATCCAGAGGTTGGCTTCAAAAAATAGATGCATGAGTGCTGCCAGCATTGCTGCAGAGGTTGAAGAAGTGGAAGGTCAGCCTGTCAGTACTCAGACCACACGCCTCACAATGCATCAACTCAGTCTGCATGGCCATTGTCCCAGAAGGAAGCCTCTTCTGAAGCTGATGCACAAGAAAGCCCGCAAACAGACCTCCAAGATGACAACTGTCTTGCTGAGGAAGCTGAAGGTAAAGGTGATGAACTGGAGGAGTACGAGCACCTGGAGGAGCGAAGGTGTCCAACATCCACCATCTCCGTGATGTCATCATGAGTGAAAGAGGATTCCAGTAGCAACCTGTGCACCTCTGGTGAATTCTGTGCCCAAGAGGGTTCAGGCAGTGCTAGATAATAATGACACAAAAAATACTGACCCTCTGAGCACAATTTGGACCTGTTCACTGTGAGATGGACTCACTTGTGTTGCCAGCCTATTTAGACGTTAATGGCTGTGTGCTGTTCTTTTCAGAGGACAGTAAATCTGTACTGCTGTACAAGCTGCACACTGACCATTTGAAGTTATATCCAAGTTTCATTTGTATAGTGTCGTCCCATGAACAGATACAATGAAATATTTGTAGAAATGTGAGGGGTGTACTCACTTTTGTGAGGTACTGTATATAATGAAAGACAGAAATATACCTCGTCATGGCTGTGTCTGCGTCCAGGATGGGGCTGTGCAGGTCCACAGCTGAGCCGCTGGAGTTGCTGGAGGGAGACTCCGCTAACAGCCGTGTGTGGGCATGAACCAGTGCCAGGACCAAAGACTAGACAAACACAGCCTCACATCAACAGCACGGTCAGACCCAAAGGATGTCTAGAACATTCTGGAAATATCTGATACTGTCTAGATTGGTTATAAAACAATTAATCATTTATGACGAACTAAATATTCTTTCAAAAAAGTGCAAATTTCATAAATACAATAAACTCAAATCAAGTTTTCAATGTCCTTTTTTTAAATCTTCAGACCAACTATTATAAATCCCTATCACTATAACAAACAAGTTTTAAACCAGATTTTTAACAAAACTTTCAGTTCAACTTTCATGAAATCTCCACTGCCTTCACAAACAGGCTTTTGTTTAACTCTGAAAAACTTTTTTTTAAATAAGTTATTTATAATCAGGGGGGGTGTCAGGCAGAATATCATTTCTCACCATGATCATTTTGACCCGCTGAGTAACAGGGTTGGGCTTGTTGTCTGCCTCCTCCTCCAGAACGCGGGCAAAATGACTGAGCTGCCAGATGGGTCGCCCCTCCCTGCTCTCTCTTGACAGCTACAGGAGACAAACAGGAAAAGAGTGCAGTTTAGATGCCAACACATACACATATAATGTATATACATACTTTACTTTTAATATTTCTCAATGGAACCAGACACCCCCCCCCCAAAAAAAATGAGGCTTTGTTCTGGAAACAGCGACACACACACACCCACACACCCCCACACACACCAAACAAAGACTAAGACTACTACTAAAGATGTTTCTACTTTGCATTGCTTACTAATTTAAGGCAGATTTTTCATCACAAATAACAATTTTAGCAAAAATACTGTCTTTGAATGTTTATATGAATTATATGAAAAATTTCTTAGTATTTGGTGGTAAGTCAAGGGGACATATGGAACGGTCACACGCTGCCATGGATTCCAGAAGCCTGTGCAAAAGCCTCTAATGAGCAGATCAAATCCACCAGAGAGTCATCTGAAAACAAGCTTCAAAAGTAGAGATAAAACTAAAAAATAAATATAATATAAAAATAATGTAATATAATAAAAAAATTATCTGACCTTTTCTTATAAAGACTAACACAGACAACGTCACATATTTTCTTAGAATTTAGCAGTGACCAAGAAATAATCCAGAACTTCAAGTATTTCTTCATTATTTTAATGGTCACATCTCTTTTTTTGTTTTGTCAAAGACTTTTTATTTCTAGGTTTCAATGAAAAACCTGACCTGTGCAGAAATAATATACTTGGGCAAAATTGATGTTACTGTTACAGTAAAAGGCCCAAACTGCCCAAACATAATTATCAGAGCATGTTCGGTCCTCACCTCCAGGACCAGAGAGACACAGGCAGGGAAGAAGGTCATGAAGACAAAGTAGTTTGCCAGGACGGATATGCAGCCAAAACAGCACATGAGCTCCAGCTGCCGCACACCTGGACAGAGACAGGGAGTCGTGAGGTGGATGCAAAAGGTGAATATAATCAGGTGAGAATACAATAATTCCTCAACGGTTTCAGAGCTGCTACAAGACACACCAACACTGGTGGAGCCTTAAGATTCTCTTATATGCAAAACATCAAGATATTGGTAAGTTTGAGGCTCTGGCACAAATCAAAACATGGTGAACTTATCAGTTGGCCCTGGATCACTGAGCTCATGACTGCACTTTCAGGCTGACAAGGTACTACCAGACTGTTTAATGTAATGCAGTGGAATTAAATGTAGTGTTTCTTAACCGGTGGGTCGCAGACCACCAGTTGGCCGTGAAGCACCCTCTAACAGTCTGCAGGCCTCTACTCAGGGGGAGGCAGTAGATCACAGTGGGCTAGTAGAGACGTGTAAATAAAAACATCACAGTCCCAGGCAAATTAAACGTCATCAGCAGTGCAGCTAGTCAGAGATGCTGAGGTTCCTCAGGGCGCTACCTTATTTGGTGCGGACGCCCGTTTTGACATGTATGAATACACATCAGCGCTGTACTGTCAGTATAATCTGCCTGTTTGAACACTGACTCTTTATACACTCTCATTGCACTCATATCATTCCTGCAGCTCGAGCTGCAGCTGATAAAAACGACAAACGAGCCTGAAAATAATATCAGCATTTGACTTTTGGCCGAGCATCAGCAACCTGAGTAGTTAAACTCAAACTAATAAACCTACGACAAAGAAGCAGATATTAAGTAAGGTTCATTATTGTTGTTGACTGTGATGACGCTAATCCAAAAGGCCACTGAGTGGCGTGAGGTTTATTTCAAATGAGGCGCTAAAACCTTCAAAACTAAAGCAACCTCTCGAGATCAAACAGTTACTCCTGTGGGAAAAACAATTAAAACAAAGGTTGTTCTGTGTGGGCCGCTATGCTTTATATTTATAAACAGGTGGATTTTGCATTGTGCATTTGGGCAGAGAGAATCGAGTCTTACCAGACATGGTTCCCACTCCAATGACCAGGCACTCTACCACAGCGTCCAGAGTGAAGGTCGGCCCCAATATGGCCATGCCCTGAGCTATGTTCTCCCTCACCTCCTCCTGTGGGTTAAAGAGCAGGGATCAGAGCCAGGGAAGCTGATCAGAGGCACTATACAAATTCTTCATAATCTAATGATCAGAGTGGTGCTGCCAGTCTGCTGATTACTGATTCAGGGACTTTTTCTGGAGGTTGCTTCTTTAATATCCGTAATATTTTTGCTGAATAACTGTACTGTTTAAATGTACTTAGGGAACCTGATGTACGTTAAAACGTTTACTGAATATTTTGCCTATTTTATTACTAATACAAGTAGCAATTATATTATATAAAGTTAGTATAGAGAAAAATAAACAGAAAGATGTATTTATTTAGGGATGTATCAATACAGGAATTCTGGGACCGATGATGATAAATAAGTACAAATATAAAACATAGAAACTTGGACCAATTTTTTTGTTACATAAAAATGGAACATTACAGTTTAAATGTAGATATTTAAGCACAGTAGCCCAGTGTCACTAAACACTCATGCTTATTTACAATACAGTAAACATGCTATAAAATATTGGTCAAATCTAAACATTTCTGATGCCATTCATTTCTCTTTAACAGTTATCTACCAAAACAAATTTGATTCCAATATCACTGTGCCCTAGTATCCCAAGTATTTATCCACAAAAGGAGTGCCTATTGAAATGTGGGCAACTTCCAGACACTGTAGCAGGTGGATTCAACTGTTTGCCACAGAATTTTTTGGAGTAATTTATTAGTGAACAACATGTAATGCAAAAGTCAAAGGATTTGCTTCATAAGGAATACAGAGAGATGGATCATATCCGGGTCTCGTGCTAAGCTTCAGCTAATGAAGAAAATCAGCCTCAGTGGCTGACAGTCTACATTTGCCGGCAGGGAGATGCCCTCGGCTACGGTGCTGTACAATACCTGAGAGTTTGAGCTGAGAGCGAACTTGGCCAGCGTGCAGGCTTTAGACAGGTCAATCAGCAACAGGAAGAAAGGCAGTGCTTCACTGGAATAAACACATAACGACAGGGTTACTTCAGGAGTTTCACAGACATAAACCTACACACAGTAAGAAAGTGAAATCAATACGCTTTTAAAATGAAGAGCTTACTTGAGGCCTGTGAGCTCTTTGCCCAGGAAGTGAATGACCACAGTGCTAAAGACAAAACTGGAGAATACAGTGAAGAGTCCAGCAATACCTGCATATAAACAGAAGAGCCAGCAGGCAAAGAATTTTGTTACACATATAACAATGTGCAATATGAGTAACATTTTTACACACACAAACACATATACAAATATCACACACAGTATCTCACAAAAGTGAGTACACCCCTCACATTTCTGCAAATATTTTATTCTCTCTCTCTTCATGGGACGACACTATAGAAATGAAACTTGGATATAACTTCAAGTGGTCAGTGTGCAGCTTGTACAGCAGTGCAGATTTACTGTCCTCTGAAAAGAACAACACACAGCCATTAACATCTAAACAGCTGGCAACACAAGTGAGTCCACCTCACAGTGAACGTGTCCAAACTGTGCTCAAAGGGTCAGTATTTTGTGTGACCACCATTATTATCTAGCATTGCCTGAACCTTCTTGTGCACAGATTTCACCAGAGATGCACAGGTTACTACTGGAATGCTCTTTCACTCCTCCTTGATGATTTCACGGAGCTGGTGGATGACACCTTGTGTTCCTCCACCTTCCACTTGAGGATGCCCCACAGGTGCTCAACTGGGCTTAAGTCTGGAGACATACTTGGCCAGTTCATTACTTTTACCTTCAGCTTCCTCAGCAAGACAGTTGTCATCTTGGAGGTCTGTTTGCTGGCTTTCTTGTGCGTCAGCTTCAGAAGAGGCTTCCTTCTGGGACGACGGTCATGCAAACAGAGTTGATGCATCGTGCAGCGTATGGTCTGAGCACTGACAGGCTGACCTCCCACTTCTTCAACCTCTGCAGCAATGCTGGCAGCACTCATGATTCTATTTTTTGAAGCCAACCTCTGGATATGATGCTGAACACATGGACTTTGTTTGTTTCTTTGGTCGACCCTGGCAAGGCATGTTCCGAGTGGAACTCATCCTGGAAATCCACAGTATGACCTTGGCCACCATGCTGTAGCTCAGTATAGCTACCATACACATGAAGATAAACTCTGTTGTGCTCATTTACCAACAGAGTCTGAATCTGATTCTGCTGAGCAAAGGTTTTGCTAAAAACATACCCGGAAGTAAAGCCTTGGCTCAGCACCAAGCTCACCACCCCCAACACAGAGCCTCAAATATGGCACACCTGGCCAATGAGTTAATTCCCTGCGCTGGCTCACCTAGATGGGGCCGGCCCCATAAAAAGCACAGGCACAGGATCAGTCGGTGAGTGGTTGCAATTCCAGCGGCAGTGGCTGAACTAACGCCTCTTGTTTTCTTTCCCTTTTTTTTATTCTCTCTCTCTCTCTGGGCCTTCCTAGGGGACTAAACCTGCTGGGCTCCCTGAGCAGACCTGCCAGAGACTGAACCGTCGACCCCCTTCTCAGTAGAGAGAGCTGGCTGCATGTAAAGAGACTGAACACCCTCCCTGTAGGGATTTGGTTTGGTTTACATTTAGTTTACATTATAATAAAATCAGCCCAGCGCCGCCCTGACTTGAATTTTTCCGTGAACTCATGTTGTCCCTCTCGGCAAACGTCCTACACAGTGTTTCTCACCACATATTAATCTCTTCGTTGCGCAAAAAGGCACAAACAAGTCAAGTAAATTTAGCTTTATTTGTGTCATGGGATCTGAGGAGATCTGGGAAACTTGCTGCGTGTCATTCTCTCTTTGCCTTGTCGTCTAGTGTGAGCTCCCTCACGACAAAAAGACAAGAAATTCTGTGACAAACTGATGTTAAGTATGTGATGATCTCCTTTTAGAAATCTGTTAAGATTTTTAAATATTGTGTAGCGTATGCCCAACCACAGGCTGAAAAGTGCTTGAAGGGTTTCATCTTAGCACTATATAACATCAGACTACATTCAAATTAAAAACAGAGTGACATGGACGATTTTGTTTTCAGTTCAGTTATTTATATGTTGGTAGTACAATACAGTTAGAACACAGGTTTACATACTCACCGAGCATGTACTTGGAACCGAGCTGCCTCAGGTTTTTGAACTGCACATAGATGTAGACAATAGCCAGGCACCTTGTGATGGTTAGGATGATAACATCACTGCTTAGGATCTTCTGAAAGAGTGAACAAATAAAGTGTTTTTTTTTCTCCACAAGGTTCTGGACTCCCATTTAGTTTTTGGAGCCTGGGATGAAAAGCTTAACTGCTCTCCAATTTATGAGCAAGCAGCTGTTTTGGTGTTTTTTCAACAGACACCTTGGCATTACAGCAAATGCTCAAACACAGTTTCGCATCGCGTCACGAAACCTTTAGGTCTACAAATATGCATGTAAAAGTATAAATGAAGTATGAGTCAACCAACAGCTCCAGGCTGCAACTGCAAATAATACGACCATGGCTTTGTTCACACAGCAGGTAAAAGTGGCCCAAATCTGATCTTTTTTTTCATATGTGACACAGATGTGTGTCTGTCTGTCAGTGTGAACGGCAAAAAAAAAAAAGAAAACACTGTCAACAATCTTCAATTCTGATTTGAGACGTTTTCATACGTGGTACTGAAATCTGATACGTATCTGATCTGCGGCAGTGCGACTCTGAACAGCCAGTTCGCCATTCTTCATAATTTTGCACTGCAGAGACCTCAGAAACACTTAGGCTGAAGTTTCTGTACAAAAAATTTGAAGAAATGTATCCAAACCGCTCCTTAAGAGAACAAGGCTACAGCGTCAAATAAGTTTAAAGGATCTGAGGAAGTGGCCGTGGCCGAACATCGTACACTTTTTTAAGGTGAACATGACCTCATTCTGGGTGATGAGTCCAGGTGTCAGTCAGTGAAGCTTCATGATGCTCCTGTGATGCTGGCGAAGATGAAGCTGATCCTCTGGGAGTGAATGGCGTTCATTGGCAGTCGTGATTGTTTACCTCTGGATGAGCCATGTGAAGCTCTGTTCGTTTGCACATGCTGGTCAGTTTAGGAGCTGATCTGTTCAGACTGATGTCACATTCAGACCACATTTAAGAGATATCATGAACAGCCAAACAAAAAATTGGATTTGGTGAAAAAAGTCTTTTTTTGGGCCCTTTTTACCTGTTGTGTGAAAGTAGCCTATATGCACCAAAAACAGTCATAATTAATTTTCTTTACATTTACTCTGCAACCGAATTAAACATGCTGTTGTTGTTGCTGTGTCTTTCAGACTGATATATGTAAATTAGCTCTGTTCTAATAGGCTGGCTGCCCTGTGTTGTGCCCCATTCAAAAGGTACCCCAGGTTGAGTACTTGTCTTAATTTCAGGGCAGAACTAAACTACAGGCAGACATATGTAACATCACAAAATGTTGAATTTAAAACGGGCTGTTATTTCAGGTTTTTTTCCATTTATAGGCTGTATGGAGTGAGGAATGAACGGCATGTTTTAAAACTTTGTTAACATGCTGCATCAAAGGGTGGAGACCTAACCATCCAAGGAGAGTGAGGCCAATTGTGCTCTCTTGGACTCCTGGCTACGGATGACTGTAGCATCACCAGGGATTGAATTCGAGATCTCCTGATGACAGGGCCAACGCTTAGATGGTTACGTCACTCAGGAGCCTCCAGTATTGTTTATTTTCAAGAAATTCAGAAGAAGAGTGATATGACTCCTGTCTTTCTTCCTTCTCATGAATTATTTTCTCTGCATCCATTTTTGTTGACATGGAACATGAGTTCAATATGACGCAGCACGTCAGAAATAGAAAAAGGCATCGTGATCCATTGACATCTGACACTCACAGATGGTGTCAACAGAATCACTGATTATAATGGGAGCACTGTGGTTCAGTCACTGTCACTGACTCATTTCGCTTGTTGTTAGGACAGTCATTGTGTTTACACGCAAAGATTTTTGCCAATCCCATTGATTACATTCTGATTATAGATTAAGACTGAGGTGTTTATGCTCACTCTACTCAACAATCTGATAGAAAATCTTCGTTTATATGCCCACTACAAGTAATCTGATCCAAAATTATGCAAATGCGTAGAGAACCACTCAGTGTAGACGTTACCATGACAATGAGCATCACGTGAGTCCACTCAGAGTGAGATGAGCAGCAGTGAGCAGTGCTTGTGTTTTTAACTGCTTTAAAATTACATCAGACTCAGTAAAACGTTCCTCACATGTCCTTATTAAAGAAGGCCGAGAGGAAGACGTCATGTTTTGAGACACATAAGCTGGACGTCCGTCCCACCGCCGTCTTTTAAAGATCAGAGCATAAATTTCATCTCCTCTGCAGACCAGTTTCTGCTCCGCTGCGTTGAACGGTACAAACTCTCACTATGACGCGACGCACAAGCAGAACGGACTTGAACTTTCCGATAGGGAATGTAATCACAGATGTCTACACAGATATTATTCTTCTATTTAATGGATTATTTACAGGAATACCCTCCACATTCAGTAGGATAGGAATTGTATTCTGGATGGCCTCGATCGGACTACATTCCGACCGAGGTGTTTTCATGGATGTATTATGTCCCAATTGAGCTATTAGTTGGATTATTAACAGATTATTAGGCTGCATGTAAACGTGGCTACTGTCATGGAGGAAAATGTAACGTTCTAGATCAGGGCTGCTCTGATGTTCTGATATGCAATGATAATGATCGATTTCAGCCACAGACTAACAAAATCAATGTGAATGTCTGTACAGAGTGTTTAAATCTCATGTTTAAATCTCAGAATCCAAGAGTGTGGATATCAAATGGATGCCTCCACTCTTGGCCCTCACAGGCCTGCGCACCTCCTGCACTTTAGGACACTGGTAGTTCCAGTCGCAGATTTGGTCACTGCCGGCAATGGCATTCATAGACATGAGGCAAATCGTCACTGCAATCGTCCCCACGATCACCTCCCATGGATGCGAGGCCACAAACAGGCCGTGCAGCCTGAAAAGACGGCTCAGCATCGTCACGGCGACGGGGCTCAGTGGGTCACCTGGCAAAAGAGGAACACAAAGACAGGACCTTATTGTCAGTGAAAACACAGAAGAGAAGACAAGCAAATCATGCTTTATCTATCATTTTCTACTAAAAGCCACATCAGGAAACTGGGCAAAAACACTTCTTTTTCACACCTGTAATATTTCATAAACTCACTTTATGACAGAGGTAGAAACTCTGCTCTGTGCCTTCATATCATCCCTTCTAGATTACAGCAACTCCATTTTCTTGGACATTAGTACATGTATACATACTCTTGCACCCCCTAATTACAGTGGAATTCCACCAAATTTTGACATAATTAAATGGCTAAGATGAAACAGTCGTTCACAGCGGTTTGGTGTGAAAAGCTCTGTTCTAGAGAAACTTACTGTACTGTTCACAGTGGCGGTGATAGGAACCAGACTTCCACCTCTAAAAGCACCCTCACAGAAAGTTCCTACATGAAATGGTTCTGAATTCACTCAGAGTGTCAGAGATTTAAGTGTAAGCGGAATTTGTTTTCATTATTCGTATACAACTATGTGAGGCCGAAATGCATCTGCTGAGTTTTGACTAGCCGATGAGATAATAAACAGCGAAAAGGAAGATGGAGGATACGCAAGTCTGGAGTTCAGCCTAAGAGCCTTCCTGCAATCCAGGCCAATGAAAGTGTCCAAGTCAAGCTTGTTGACTCGCATCGTAATGATGAATAAAAGAAAATAAATTGCTGCTGTCGGAAGAAAACCTCATATCTGCAAAATGGTAACTTTACAGGAGAATGAAAAACATCCACTGCTTTTAATGTAAGTCAATGGAACCAGACATTTTTCCAAGTCATTTTGGAACGATTTCTTTTAGCCCATTCATCATGAAATTTACAAATCTTGTACAGGGCAACGGGTATTTTCAGATTATGTGAAAAACTGAAAAACGTCAAAAAAATGAAGATACAAGGTTTTCTTCTGACAGCAGTGAAATGCACAACAGAAATGAGGTAAACGTTGATCCGGTTAAACTGGCACAGTTTAGTCAAAAAGTGTAAATGGAAACCAGCCAAAGTTTATCCAGATACAATCCAGACGTGTTAATGCATGGATGAACCAGTTTTTTTTTAAAGCTAGTTTTGAGATCAGCATCACGTGGGTGTGGGGGTGTGGGGGGTGTGGTACATGCAGGGTGCTGTGAGGCAAAACAGTCCCCAAATAAAAGTGTTTTTTCAGATCTACTGTTTTATCATCATCAACGTTCCTTATAAAATCTCAGAAGACTCGTGTAGGTTCACTGGTGGTTCTGGATGGTAAATAAAACGTCTATATTTGTGTTGTAGTCGTGGTGACCCCTGGTCCCCATCTTCACCGCTGTATGTATGTTTTTATACAAATGGACTTGCATCAAACCACACTTTGTTTACATCTCAATGACTGAATTTCTGAAAAATTTATGGAATTCCCCTTTACCCCTACGACCCAGTCTGCTCCCTTAGATCCAGGACTTTCCAAACTACGCAGTAGGAAAATGAACCGATTAAAAGTGAATCGGTTCAGGTATTTGTTAGTTAGTTACTTGTTGATGAGTGGATATACAAGGTGGTTTAATGCTACGGCATTAAACTGCCCGGTGTGTATAAATATACTGTATGTCCATGTATGTGCGAAGCAGGTCGGAATAAGAGAGCCTTATTAGATAATAATCAGACAAACTGCGTCTCAATGCTTTTAGTAATGATGTACCATTTGTCTCCTACTACTCTCATACAAGACCGGATCCGATGTGCTGCGTCATCCTGCGTCAACTGCCACATCCTGTACCCCAAGGACCCGTTAGTGACTGTCATGTCGTCCGCCCGATATAAAATCACACCAACTCGCTCGCACAGCTAACAAAGATGATTTTATATCAGTCAAAAGCTGTTACTCTGAATGGTTGAACTGAATAGACTAAACTGCATAGCTAAATGTCATTCTGACATAAAAATTCAAGGAACTGATGTTTCGATAGTTAGCTAGCTCATTAGCTACTCCTTAACTACGTAACCTAACTGTTGTAATTTTATTAACGCCATTTAACGTTTACGAGCGCGTACACGCTTACAAGAGCGCACATTAATCATATCATAACCCGGGTTTGTCCTGGTGGACGGGTAAAGTCGGATTCAGCCAATCTGAAGGCTCAGTGAGCGCCAGGAAACGGAAGGGCGCAGGATTTGTCAGGGGCGTATTATCACCCACCACCGAGTGTCTACGTACGTCCAGCTGACGCCTAAAACTGACGAGGTCCACTCAGCCAAGGTCAAAACAACGTCCATAAAAAACACGCAGTAATAAAAAACATCAACATTCCAGACAGAACAGATGTTATAGAAGCAGCGACCAGCAAGAAAAATACCTTCATTTGTTAAGCCCTTCCACAGATAGTTGTCCATGGGCTTCGCCTCCCTCTGCCGTGATGGCTGCGGTGGGTCGACGAGAGCGACGAGGCCACGCCCATCATATGACGTAACCGACCGCGCTGTTCCGATTGGCCTACTGGCATATCATTCTGCTTACTGGTTTAATGTTTACGGCCACGTTACTAGCAGAACTGAGTAGTCATGAACTA
Source organism: Pygocentrus nattereri (assembly GCF_015220715.1). Classification (NCBI taxonomy): domain Eukaryota; kingdom Metazoa; phylum Chordata; class Actinopteri; order Characiformes; family Serrasalmidae; genus Pygocentrus; species Pygocentrus nattereri. The sequence continues at coordinate 6,665,334 of NC_051226.1, forward strand.
CACGTAACGGCGCTGCGTAATCAGGATACCAAATAACTTGAATGATAAATGCAGTAATTTACAGAGTAATTAGTAGACAAATTACACCAAATATTCGAGCAATTCCACAACGGGTGGCTCAAGCAGAAGATATTACAAAATGGGCTAGTTAAAGGGGAAATCCACCAATTTGTCTCAGATTTCTTTACAGGGGTGGTGATAGTAACCAGGGGTTGCCATGTCTACCTCACAAATACAACCATTTCATTTGCTATCCAGAACCACCAATAAACTATGGAGCCCTGCTGATGACATCCTGAATAAATAAAAAATAATGTGCGGCCATGACTCAGTAAAGCTGTGGCTTAATTATCTTGTTCCCACGCCTTACTATGTTGTGGCCATGCATTATGTTTTTTTTAATATCAGATGTCACCAGTGGGGCTCCATACCATACTGTAGTGAACCTACGTGTCAGACATCAGGCAGTGCACATCCAAACATTTCATGTAATAACTTTCTGTGAGGGAGATGTCTGGTTCCTATCACCACCACTGTGAGCAATGCTGACTGTGTAAGTTTCTCTAGAACACAACGTTTCACACCAAACCACTCTGAATGACAATGATCCATGTAGTTGTGTAGAATTCTGGAAAAAAAGTTTAAAGTTCCCCTTTAAGGACGATCTCTTAATAATTAATCCTCTGTTATGACAAGAAACCTATTTTTAAAGACTTATTTGAATAGCTTCATCAGATGTTGCTGGAAACTTTGTGTGTGTGTGTGTGTGTGTGTGTGTGTGTGTGTGTGTGTGTGTGTGTGTGTGTGTGTGAGACGGTCTGCCTGAGCTGCCCTTTATCGCCCTCTACCGGTTAAAAGCAGTCTCTGAGCCTCTCAGAGAGATTTATTCTTAGAAAGGTTTATTCTCACCTGAGAAAATGATGCTAAGAAGAAGAGCGACATGTAGGCAAACTCTATGCTGCTGGACAGGTTGAACACGATCTGAAAACACACCTTACCTTATATTTACATAAACACACATAACAGAGGATGGACAATATAACAGAAACCTCACATTTAAAGCACACACATAAAAAGATGGATTCTTTATTAAAGGGAACACTGAATTCTACATAGAAGTATTTCATGCTTAACGTTGCATTATGAAATGGCTCTTCAGACTGATGGAGAGTGTGTGGTTCTATATAGAACCTTTTGAAATGGTTCTATGCAGGACCAAAAAGGGTTCTGCTGTTGTCACGTCAGGCTTGTGACACTCTTTTTGGTGCTATATGGAACCATATTCAACAACTTCTCCATCAGTCTGAGGAACCGTTTCACTATGCAAAAAACCACTGAAGTATGAAATGGATCTATATAGAATGTATGGTTTTAAACAGAAAGATTGCCTTTCCTAAAGAGCCCTTGAAGAACTTTTTTAAAGAGTGTAGCTAAACTTTTAAAATGACTAAATGTTTAAAAACTGGACACCTTGTTTTGCAGCTAATAAATGGTGTCATATTGGAGGCCATAAAAAACTAAATTAAATTAATTGATTATTAATAATTATAATAAATTAATTACTGGCTGCACAGCTTAGGCTTAATGCTAAATGTTTGTCTGGCACTATGTGTGTGTACTCAATTGTTGTTTTGAAGTTTGCCAAATGGCTGCTAGTTGTTGGAGTCAATGGGAGGAAAAAGGGATGAAAAAATAACACATAGAGGAGTGCGGGTCAGTATGGCTATGAAATAGACCTGGGCACCTGCCCCAAGTCAGTTAATGCTGGTTGGTGGCTTCCAGGAAAAAGAAATAATATGGCTAGGGTGTGGATAAAAATGAGGGGGACTGTATGGTAGGAACAAGGGATGAAAAATGACAGACAAGTGCGGGGGGGGGTTTGAGCACCATATGGGCCACTAAGTCAATTTTCTTGGTGTCATTCACATTTACAGCGTTTAGTGGATGCTCTTACTCTTAAAAGTGCTTTGTTGTCTACTCAGAGAATGTAGCCTAGCTAGCTAGTACAAATAGCTTAGCATGTAAACTACCTGTCAGCTCAGATTCTGCCAGACACAAAAGCCAGCGCTAATACCTAGGAAGAAAAGTAGACAGTTAAACATAGCATAAGCGCAATACAATGCATTCCAATCAGTACTTATATTAATGTTTGCTTAAGCGCTTTGAAAAGAGATGGGTCTTCAGCTTGCATTTCAAGACCACCAGAGAGTCTGCTATTCGGACAGCCTGTGGAAGTTCATTCCACCACCCGGGCGCCAGGACAGAGAAGGGTCTTGATGCTTGTCTTGATGCGCGTCTATAAAGATGGCGGGACAAGCTGAGCTTTACTTGAAGCTCCGAGGGCTTGAGGTTCACATGGAGTATTGACTGCTGCCGTAAAGTAGGGAGGGTCTGGTCCCTTTTGGGCTGTATAGGCAAGCATCAGGGCTTTAAATCTGATAGGGGAAGCTACAGGAAGCCATTGCAGGGAAAGCAGCAGTGCAGAGACATGAATGAACTCAGGAAGACTGAAGACAAGCCGTGCTGCTGAATTCTGGATCGGTTGCAAAGGCCTGATGGGCCGCAAAGGAAGACCAGCTAGGAGTGAGTTGCAGTAGTCAAGCCTTGAGATGACAAGATTAGAATTAGGTGAACTGGGAGACGTCCCCAGAGAGAAAGGGTTGAATCCTCTGGATGTTGTGGAGGAGAAACCTGCTTGACCGAGTCAGGTGGGCAAAAACAGCTGAAAACAATCAACTGGTCAGCCTGAATCATACCAATTGAATTTTTTTAAGCTGTTTTTTTGTGAAGAACCACGGAGTTCCACCCACAGTGGCTCTCAAATATTCTGCAAAGGGCAGTAGCCTCTGGGTGGCTGAACTCCAAAAAAGAAAACGGATCTCCAGCAGCTTTCTTCAACATCGTCATCGGGAGGGAGGCTGAAAAAGCAGCCCACCCTAGAGAGTGCAAGCACCGATCCTGCTACCTCTCGCATGCTAAGCAAGCACTCTAACATTTGAGCTAATTCCCCTTCATTGCGCTACAGGGGGAACCATCTCCAGTCTAAGGGCGCACTTGCTTGGTGCTCAACGTTGGCTAGGACACCCCGGCTGCATGGAAAATGCCATCAGGCATGTTCATTCATACGTTTATCTGCATGCTCTACTTGGCCTGCACAGCACAGATGCAGGCAAAAATGCTGTGCAGATAGTCAAAAACCTGGGCCGCAGCGGTGAGAGCGCCGAATCCTAGACACTAGACCACCAGGGACTGCACGGCTGAAGCTCACAAATGCTAAGGGGTGAGGGGTGATATAGCCGAAGTTTTTGTATTTTATTTCATTCAAAACAAGCAGAAATGCACCTCACAAATTTAGCTTAATTGATCGCATCTGTCTGACTGAAATGCATCTGTGAATAATCATCAATTGCAGCAAGTTCTCTGCTAACTTTCATGGCTCCGTTGGTAGCTGTTATAGAGAAAGGATGCCTTGCATTCTAGGGAATCTGGCCAAAAGCCAGAATCTGTGAAAGTGGCAGGGTCGCGTGTTGGCGTGTGGCAGAATTTCAAGCATATCCCATGAAAGATGGAGCCCAGACAGGCACACTGTGTACCTTCGATAGCTCAGTTGGTAGAGCGGAGGACTGTAGATGTTGCAAATGGCCATCCTTAGGTCGCTGGTTCAAATCCGGCTCGAAGGACTTCACGTTTTAGTTAGATGCCAAAGAAGCAGGAGCGCAAGCCGACAGGTCATTTAGGATATGTTTTTGGCAGCAAGAAAAAGACGACTTCCCTGACCGGGAATCGAACCCGGGCCGCGGCGGTGAGAGCGCCGAATCCTAGCCACTAGACCACCAGGGACTGCACGGGAGCGAAAAAGATTTTTTCAAGCTCACAAATGCTAAGGGGTGAGGGGTGATATAGCCGAAGTTTTTGTATTTTATTTCATTCAAAACAAGCAGGAATGCACCTCACAAATTTAGCTTAATTGATCGCATCTGCAGCAGGAGAGCCTGGCATGGCAAGGGTTTGTGTGTGTAAAGATTTTTACTCAAAACAAGCAGCTCATTCTTTGCACCTCCTTCAACTTCTTCAGTCAGTCAGTGTCAGTCGTCCAACACCTCAACGTTCCATCTCCGGCTTTGTTTGAAATGAAAGCTTGTAAGCAAGTCTGCTCTCTGCATACAGGACTGGACATACCTGCTTCACGGTGACACGGCTGAAGGACTTTAGCCCACATGCATGGTCTTAATGTCCATTCGTTTATGTATCATTGTACACTGAGTGATGAAGTGCTCTTTCTGGAGTTCGACTGAAATGCATCTGTGAATAATCATCAATTGCAGCAAGTTCTCTGCTAACTTTCATGGCTCCGTTGGTAGCTGTTATAGAGAAAGGATGCCTTGCATTCTAGGGAATCTGGCCAAAAGCCAGAATCTGTGAAAGTCGCAGGGTCGCGTGTTGGCGTGTGGCAGAATTTCAAGCATATCCCATGAAAGATGGAGCCCAGACAGGCACACTGTGTACCTTCGATAGCTCAGTTGGTAGAGCGGAGGACTGTAGATGTTGCAAATGGCCATCCTTAGGTCGCTGGTTCAAATCCGGCTCGAAGGACTTCACGTTTTAGTTAGATGCCAAAGAAGCAGGACCGCAAGCCGACAGGTCATTTAGGATATGTTTTTGGCAGCAAGAAACAGACGACTTCCCTGACCGGGAATCGAACCCGGGCCGCGGCGGTGAGAGCGCCGAATCCTAGCCACTAGACCACCAGGGACTGCATGGGAGCGAAAAAGATTTTTTCAAGCTCACAAATGCTAAGGGGTGAGGGGTGATATAGCCGAAGTTTTTGTATTTTATTTCATTCAAAACAAGCAGGAATGCACCTCACAAATTTACCTTAATTGATCGCATCTGCAGCAGGAGAGCCCTGCATGGCAAGGGTTTGTGTGTGTAAAGATTTTTACTCAAAACAAGCAGCTCATTCTTTGCACCTCCTTCAACTTCTTCAGTCAGTCAGTCAGTGTCAGTCGTCCAACACCTCAACGTTCCATCTCCGGCTTTGTTTGAAATGAAAGCTTGTAAGCAAGTCTGCTCTCTGCATACAGGACTGGACATACCTGCTTCACGGTGACACGGCTGAAGGATTTTAGCCCACATGCATGGTCTTAATGTCCATTCGTTTATGTATCATTGTACACTGAGTGATGAAGTGCTCTTTCTGGAGTTCGACTGAAATGCATCTGTGAATAATCATCATTGGCAGCAAGTTCTCTGCTAACTTTCATGGCTCCGTTGGTAGCTGTTATAGAGAAAGGATGCCTTGCATTCTAGGGAATCTGGCCAAAAGCCAGAATCTGTGAAAGTCGCAGGGTCGCGTGTTGGCGTGTGGCAGAATTTCAAGCATATCCCATGAAAGATGGAGCCCAGACAGGCACACTGTGTACCTTCGATAGCTCAGTTGGTAGAGCGGAGGACTGTAGATGTTGCAAATGGCCATCCTTAGGTCGCTGGTTCAAATCCGGCTCGAAGGACTTCACGTTTTAGTTAGATGCCAAAGAAGCAGGACGCAAGCCGACAGGTCATTTAGGATATGTTTTTGGCAGCAAGAAACAGACGACTTCCCTGACCGGGAATCGAACCCGGGCCGCGGCGGTGAGAGCGCCGAATCCTAGCCACTAGACCACCAGGGACTGCACGGGAGCGAAAAAGATTTTTTCAAGCTCACAAATGCTAAGGGGTGAGGGGTGATATAGCCGAAGTTTTTGTATTTTATTTCATTCAAAACAAGCAGGAATGCACCTCACAAATTTACCTTAATTGATCGCATCTGCAGCAGGAGAGCCTGGCATGGCAAGGGTTTGTGTGTGTAAAGATTTTTACTCAAAACAAGCAGCTCATTCTTTGCACCTCCTTCAACTTCTTCAGTCAGTCAGTCAGTGTCAGTCGTCCAACACCTCAACGTTCCATCTCCGGCTTTGTTTGAAATGAAAGCTTGTAAGCAAGTCTGCTCTCTGCATACAGGACTGGACATACCTGCTTCACGGTGACACGGCTGAAGGATTTTAGCCCACATGCATGGTCTTAATGTCCATTCGTTTATGTATCATTGTACACTGAGTGATGAAGTGCTCTTTCTGGAGTTCGACTGAAATGCATCTGTGAATAATCATCAATTGCAGCAAGTTCTCTGCTAACTTTCATGGCTCCGTTGGTAGCTGTTATAGAGAAAGGATGCCTTGCATTCTAGGGAATCTGGCCAAAAGCCAGAATCTGTGAAAGTCGCAGGGTCGCGTGTTGGCGTGTGGCAGAATTTCAAGCATATCCCATGAAAGATGGAGCCCAGACAGGCACACTGTGTACCTTCGATAGCTCAGTTGGTAGAGCGGAGGACTGTAGATGTTGCAAATGGCCATCCTTAGGTCGCTGGTTCAAATCCGGCTCGAAGGACTTCACGTTTTAGTTAGATGCCAAAGAAGCAGGAGCGCAAGCCGACAGGTCATTTAGGATATGTTTTTGGCAGCAAGAAAAAGACGACTTCCCTGACCGGGAATCGAACCCGGGCCGCGGCGGTGAGAGCGCCGAATCCTAGCCACTAGACCACCAGGGACTGCACGGGAGCGAAAAAGATTTTTTCAAGCTCACAAATGCTAAGGGGTGAGGGGTGATATAGCCGAAGTTTTTGTATTTTATTTCATTCAAAACAAGCAGGAATGCACCTCACAAATTATGCTTAATTGATCGCATCTGCAGCAGGAGAGCCTGGCATGGCAAGGGTTTGTGTGTGTAAAGATTTTTACTCAAAACAAGCAGCTCATTCTTTGCACCTCCTTCAACTTCTTCAGTCAGTCAGTCAGTGTCAGTCGTCCAACACCTCAACGTTCCATCTCCGGCTTTGTTTGAAATGAAAGCTTGTAAGCAAGTCTGCTCTCTGCATACAGGACTGGACATACCTGCTTCACGGTGACACGGCTGAAGGATTTTAGCCCACATGCATGGTCTTAATGTCCATTCGTTTATGTATCATTGTACACTGAGTGATGAAGTGCTCTTTCTGGAGTTCGACTGAAATGCATCTGTGAATAATCATCAATTGCAGCAAGTTCTCTGCTAACTTTCATGGCTCCGTTGGTAGCTGTTATAGAGAAAGGATGCCTTGCATTCTAGGGAATCTGGCCAAAAGCCAGAATCTGTGAAAGTGGCAGGGTCGCGTGTTGGCGTGTGGCAGAATTTCAAGCATATCCCATGAAAGATGGAGCCCAGACAGGCACACTGTGTACCCTCGATAGCTCAGTTGGTAGAGCGGAGGACTGTAGATGTTGCAAATGGCCATCCTTAGGTCGCTGGTTCAAATCCGGCTCGAAGGACTTCACGTTTTAGTTAGATGCCAAAGAAGCAGGACCGCAAGCCGACAGGTCATTTAGGATATGTTTTTGGCAGCAAGAAACAGACGACTTCCCTGACCGGGAATCGAACCCGGGCCGCGGCGGTGAGAGCGCCGAATCCTAGCCACTAGACCACCAGGGACTGCACGGGAGCGAAAAAGATTTTTTCAAGCTCACAAATGCTAAGGGGTGAGGGGTGATATAGCCGAAGTTTTTGTATTTTATTTCATTCAAAACAAGCAGGAATGCACCTCACAAATTTTGCTTAATTGATCGCATCTGCAGCAGGAGAGCCTGGCATGGCAAGGGTTTGTGTGTGTAAAGATTTTTACTCAAAACAAGCAGCTCATTCTTTGCACCTCCTTCAACTTCTTCAGTCAGTCAGTCACTGTCCGTCGTCCAACACCTCAACGTTCCATCTCCGGCTTTGTTTGAAATGAAAGCTTGTAAGCAAGTCTGCTCTCTGCATACAGGACTGGACATACCTGCTTCACGGTGACACGGCTGAAGGATTTTAGCCCACATGCATGGTCTTAATGTCCATTTGTTTATGTTTCATTGTACACTGAGTGATGAAGTGCTCTTTCTGGAGTTCGACTGAAATGCATCTGTGAATAATCATCAATTGCAGCAAGTTCTCTGCTAACTTTCATGGCTCCGTTGGTAGCTGTTATAGAGAAAGGATGTATAATTCACTCTCAAGTCGAGATCACGAAACCAAGTCGTTCTTTGTATTACGGGCTTTAATCACACAAAGCATGATAGTGTGCCGTGAGAACTGTTAAGACATACAGAAAGAAAAAACAAAAAAACAACTTATTTCCACACAGAGACTTCAAAGGAACAACGCGACCGTACTGTTACATGAAATTCGTCACATTACATCTTTACACTCTTACAAAATTACAGTAACAGAAAACATTAAATGTACCTCATTGGCCGCTTTCCCTTGAGAGAAAATTAGAAATCTTCAGTCCTTAAACGCACTATGCACTTTATCCAATCTTCCTTAATCATTGCTGATCTTAGGCAGAGGAATCAGCAAGGTGTCTGCCTGCTAGGTTGGTCCAGCATGTTACAAGTATGACCCTCAAAAGTAACACCCTATCAACCCGCGGCAGCAAACTTTGGTTCCCCCCTATCAAAACAAACAATATACAGGAAATATATGAAATTATGCTTCTAATATTTAACTATTTTACTAGAAATGTATGTATTTATGAACTCTATATTTTTTAACCTAATATTTATTCTGACTTCGATGGCAGCTACACTCCCACCAAATCACTTGTGATTTTACTCAAACCTACATACTAGGCTAGCCCTAGCTGACAAGACACATTACAAGAAAAACTTGGCAGCATCAAACGGCTTCAATCAGGGTGACCGTCTTATGGATGGGTCTCTCCAAGTACACTGGCTTCCCAATGCGTTTCCCTTCTTTATCCAAAGTTGAATCACTGATCAGCAGTTGCAGTTTCCTTACGCAACCATCTTCTGCAGGATAGACCTTTGTGACCTTTGCCAACTTCCACTCGGTTCTTGGGGCAGTGTCATCTTGCACAATCACTATATCATTGACCTTAGCATTTCTGCGCTTTTGTTGCCATTTCTGACGCGGTTGTAAGTTCAGCAGATATTCCTTGCGCCATCTGGACCAAAACTCGTTGGCTAAGTATTGGACCTTGCGCCACCTCTTCCGAAGGTAGAGGTCTTCTCTTTCAAACTTTCCAGGTGGTGGAAGAATGATAGAGGACTTCATTGTCAGTATATGATTAGGTGAAAGAGGCTGTGGTCCCATAGGATCGTTCAGTAAGTGAGCCGTTAATGGTCGACTGTTAATGATTGCCATTACTTCATAGAAGTATGTCCTCAATGATGAAGTATCGAGTCGATTAGAGGACTGATCCAGGATAGATGTAAGCACACTTCTTATTGTCCGAATCTGCCTTTCCCAGGCACCACCCATGTGGCTTGCTGATGGCGGATTCATGACAAACTCACAGCCCAGTATCTTTAGGCGTTCTTGATCCATCTCCTTCAAGGCCTCTATGAACTCGCGCCTGGCACCGACGAAATTGGTGCCTTGATCGCAGCGGAGTTGTCGAACGTTACCACGTATGGCTATGAAGGCACGGAGAGCAATGATGAAAAAGTTTGTGGTCATCTCTTCAAGAAGCTCTATATGAACTGCACGAGAGCATAAGCAAGTGAACAGCAGGCCGTAATGCTTCGACTCCTTCCTTCCATCCTTAACATAGAACGGTCCGAAGCAGTCTATTCCGCAATACGTAAATGGAGGTGTTTCTTCCATTAGCTGATGCTCTGTAGACCTTCTAAACCTTCTGCACTTGACACACTTTTTAATACAGGATGACACGGCATGACTACATCCGAGTATCCAAAATCCATTGGCTCGTAGCTCGTTGACTGTAATGCCACGTCCCTGATGTTGTACTTGTTGATGATAATGCTGTATGAGCAGTCTTGTTACGTGACCTTTGGCAGGTAAAACAGCTGGATGCTTGATGTGATGGTGCAAATCAGCATGCGTCAGCCGACCTCCCACCCTGAGGATTCCCTGTTCGTCAAGGAAAGGGTTCAGTTTGTGTAGCTTACTTGTCTTAACAAGCTCCTTCCTATGTTGGAGGGTTTGGATTTCTTCTGCGAAAGCTTCTCTCTGAACAAGACTGATGATTGTAGCCTCAGCATCACTCCTTTCCACCAGACTTGTGGCTTCATTTGTTCTTGGGACTGAACCTTTCAGCTCCTCAGTAAGTCGCATGAGACGAGCAATGGCCTTGACTAATCTTGTCCAGCAGGAGAACTTAAGGAAGCGATCCAGAAGCAAAACTTCTGTAGCTGAAGCCTTGTGTACGAAGACATTGCGCACTTCAGGGTCTTCTACTGCTACATCTTCCACCTCAACATTTCCACTGGGAAGTTCTTCACACCGGAGAAAATCAGGACCAGAGAACCAGTTGGAGGCAATGAGCTCCTGTGCCCGCAGGCCTCTCGACGCATGATCGGCGGGGTTGTCTTCTGAGCTCACGTGTCTCCACTGATCTGGCCTGGTGCTGTCCTTAATCCGCTGGATGCGATTTGCCACAAACACATGGAATCTTCTTGCATCATTGTTCACGTATCCAAGGACAACCTTTGAGTCCGTCCAAAAGACTTCTTGAGCATCTATTTCTAGCTCCTTTCTGAGCATGTCACTCATACGTACAGCTACAACAGCTGCCGAGAGCTCGAGTCTTGGCACAGTTGTGACCTTAGTCGGGGCCACTCGGGCTTTGCCCATCACTAAGGAGCAGTGGATTTGTCCTGTTTTGCTGATTACCCGCAGGTAAGTACATTCTCCATACCCCAGGACGCTCGCATCGGAGAAGTGATGGAGTTCATACCTTTGGACTTGCTTGAACTCTGATGGGAGATAACATCGCTGAATCTTGACATCTGCCAGGTTCTTCAAGTCCAGGAGCCAGGACTCCCACCGTGGTCTCAGATCGTCTGGCAGCGGATCATCCCATCTGACCTTGACACATTCGTTGAAGTATTTGCTTCCCGATCAGAATGAAGGGAGCGACAAAGCCCAAGGGGTCGAAGATGGAGGCCACAGTTGACAACACTCCTCTTCTAGAAAGTGGGCGTTCGTCCACCACCACTCGGAAGCTGAAGTGGTCTGATGTGACGCACCATTTCACACCTAGCGCTCTCTCCATCTGGGGTTCACCCAGAGCCAGGTCTTGACCCTTTGACGCATCTGCACACTCTTCCTTCGGGAGGGATGCAAGCACCTCTCGGCAATTGGAAACAAACTTGTGGATGCGCAACCTTCCAGAGCTGCAGAGCTGTCTGGCTTCAGCAACCAACTTTATGGCTTCTTCCGGCGTTGATACACTTATCAGGCCATCATCGACGTAAAAGTTTCTTTCGATGAAGTGGATTGTTGCTTCACTGAATCGACCTTGTCCTTGTGCGGCAACGTGTTTGAGGCCGTAGTTCGCACAGCCAGGTGACGAGGCTGCACCGAATAGGTGCACTTTCATTCGGTAAACTGATGGCTCTGACTCGATATCCCCGTTGTCCCACCACAGGAACCTGAGGTAGTCCTGATGTTCTGCTGTGACCCGAAACTCAATATCGCACATAACAGCTACTGGGCCCTTCCTGAACCGACAGAGGACGCCTATCAAAGTATTGGTCAACTCGGGTCCAGTGAGTAGATGGTCGTTAAGTGATACTCCTTCGAACTTGGCTGAACAGTCAAACACCACACGGATCTTCCCTGGTTTCTGATGATGGTAGACTCCGTGGTGCGGAATGTACCAGCAAGAACCCCGTTGGAATTCACTTTCCGGGACCTTCTCAGCATCTCCACAGGATATGATGTCGCTCATGAATGCAACGTAGTCCTTGTGGTACTGCTTGTCTTTCTCAAATCTCCTTTTCAGACACCGGAGACGATGATGTGCACACTTCAGGTTGTTAGGCAGACACGGCTTGTCTTCTTTAAATGGCAATGGCATTTCCCGCTGTCCATTCGCTTGTGTCTTTATGCCCTTCTCCATTTTTGTGATGAAGAGAAGGTCATCCTGAGAGAAATGGGCATCTTCCACGTTTCTCTCGCTGAAGTCGGATTCAAGCACTTTCAGCACATCAGTCGGAACAATGACTTCCTTGACTTGGGTTCTGCATATGTACTGAACTTGATTCGTTAGGTCACTAGATGACTGTAGACTTGGTGTGACTTGTTTCACAATGATTCTGTGGCTGCTTCCGATGGCATCTCCATAGTCAACACAGCCAACGATGCTCCAGCCAAGATCTGTCCTTACTGCGAACGGCTCGTCATCTTTGCCTGATACAATTTCTCTTGGCAACAGGGCTTGAGAACAATTGTATCCTATGAGCAGGCCAACGTCGCAGTCTATCAGAGGAGCAATCTCTTCAGCAAGGTGCTCTAAGTGAGACCATGCTCTTGCTGTCTTGGATGTGGGAATGTGACTTAGACTAGCAGGGATAAAGTCTCGCGAATAAGTCACAGGAAGAGGGATTTTCTTGGAGGAGTAAAACCCTCTGACCTGCAACCCAACTAGCTTGTGACTTGGGATTACAGTCCGCTTGGATGCTAGAGTGGAAAGCTTTAATTGCACGGGCTCCATCTGTGTATCGAGAGTCTCTGCTCTTTCTTGTAAGATGAAGGTGCTATCGCTCTGATTATCTAGAAGAGCGTATACCAGAACTTCAGCATCTGGGTTTCTTGTTGTTGACAGCCAAACTGGCACTATTGTGGATGCATATGTGCTGTTCCTATTGTGCATGACTTGGTTAGACATAGCTGTGCTTGTTACTTCAGTAGTTGTGGATTCTGTGTCACCATGTTTCTGCTCTTTAGGCTTTTCTTTTCCTTTCGAGGGTTTCCCACTCTCATTTTGTCCATCAGCTTGGACCTTTTCATCCGCCTTGGCACGGTCTTCATGCAGACATGTGGGATGCCTCCCCGTGCACACATTGCAAACACTTCTCTTCTCGCAGCTCTTTGAGTGGTGTCCTGGCCTTAGACATGCAAAACACAATTTCTTTGTTTGCACATACTTAACTCGCTCTTTGATAGGCTTCTCTATTAACTTCCGACATGTCTGAATGCTATGGTTTGTCTTCTCACAAAACATGCATCCCTTAGCATTGCCCCTTTGTCCTTCAACATCTGGCTTCTCTTCAGATGCACTTGCTAGCACCTTTGCACCGACATTGCAGACCTTAGACGGCTTTGCCCTTTCAGCATCACCACTCTTCAGAGCATGAAGCGAAGTCATCGGATTGCAAGCTATCTTGGCTTCTCTAGACACAAATTCAACAAAGGTGTGGAAACTAGGAAAGTCTTGTGTTTCTTCTTCGAATTCCATTACCTTTCTGTTCCACCTGGCAGTGAGCCAGTCAGGGAGCTTGCTAAGGATTCTTTGATTTTCACTGCAGTCGTTTAGGACTTCGAGACTCTTAATATGACTCATAGCTGCTTGACAGCCTCGCAGAAAGTCTGCAAATTCTCTCAGCTCAACACTGTCTTTGGGTCCAATCTTTGTCCACGAATTCAGCTTGTCGCGGAAAGCCTTAGCGACCACAAAGGAGTTGCCGTATCGTTCTTCTAATATTTCCCATGCGGAATAATAGGCTTCCTCAGTACCAGGAGATAACTCTCAATTGCTTTCTTCGCTGCTCCTGTGACATACTTGCGGAGGTAGTAAATCTTTTCATTTACGGGAATGTTCTTCCAGGCCTATAAGGGTTAGGAATGACATTTTCCAGTCCTTGTATCTTATTGGGTCTCCGCTAAAGATCGGTGGCTCTGGCACTGGAAGACGGCTTGTATTTATGGACTCTGCTATCGCTTCAGCAAGCATTGTTGTGCTGTTATCGTGAAAAGTGGGGCGAGCAACTTGAAAACTAGGCTTTGGGACTTCATAGGTCGTGGTGGGGAGCTTACTGGCAGACTGTGAAGGCATGCTGTACCTTGGAAGGGCATTAGCTTTAAGTGGAGGCAGGTTATGGTTATGAAGAAGATCTGATATTTCTTCATCTGAGCCTACGTCTTGTTCGTAGACTTGAAGTCTTGCCCTTGAAGCATTCATTCTTTTAGTTGCTTCCAAACGTTTTAACTGTCTGCGCTTCTCTTCCAGTAACTTATGTCTTTCAGCATTTTCTGCTTCTTGCTGTGCTAGCTGCCTTCTATTCTCAGCCTCAAGCCTTTCAAGCTCCTTTTCTTCCTGTTCCATTTCTGCTAGAACCTTCAAGGTAGCTTTAGTTGCAGCAAGCTCTGCTTCTGCCTCCTGCTTCTTTGTGGAGGACACGCTTGAGCGTTTTGAAACACGTCCATAGACTGGGCGGCTCAACATGGACACTTGGTCTTCTTGACATGAAAACACTGAGCCAGTGTTACCCCATGGTGCTCGTACAGTGGGTAAATGCTTATCTGTGTCTTCACCCTGTAGAACATGTAGTCGTTCAATCAGCTGTTTTGATACAGCATCACAGGTGTCTACCCGACGTCGGACACTGCATTTGCGAACATCCTCATAGTGTTCCTTTACTTCGAGATCAGCAGTGTGAATTTGAATTTGGTGTTCATGTAGAACCTTGGTTGTGTTGGGTAAGGAGAGTGCTTTTTTAGCCTCTTTGGCAAGAACTTTCCATTTCTCGTATGTTTTGTCAAAATTGCGTTGAAATTTCTTTAATTTTTCATTGTGCAGCTCCTGACCCTTTTCAGTAAATCTTCTTTTTCTCTTGTCCTCAGTAACATCAGTTTCTGTATTCACTTCAACTTCCTGTGCAGGGTTTTCTTCTAAAGGTTCATCATGAACAGACTCCTCTTCTTCTTCATGAGGAACTTCTGGGTCTTGCATTTCAGTTGCAATATCAGCCATTTTAGTATTTTAAGAATTAAACTGAGTTTAATAAGTAACCTTAAGGAGCCTTAAATAGCTTAAATTAAATTAGCTTGTAAATCAAAGTAAGTTTTACCCTTGAAACTATTTTCAAAATCAGTTACACGCATTATCCTTCAGTGGCCTATGTTCAAAGGCTATTCTGTGAATTTGAAACGTAAAAGTATAAAAAATATAAAGTATTAATAATGTAGTAATAAGGCTAATAACTATAGGCAAATAATAAATGAAATAATAATATTGCAGTTAGATCACACCAGCTTGAATGTAAAGTGATAGATTAAATGCCCTATATGGCAAGATACACGTAGACTTGTGTCAGATGAATATTAAATGAGAGCACTCTTTAAACTTAGAATCACTGAAAATAGGCAAATACCATAGTACTCCTTTAAACTAAATACTTCTCAGAATTACTTAATGTTGCTAAACATTAACCTATACACATGTGAACATCAAAGGCAAGAAATATAGAATAATCAGAAAAGTTATCATATTAAACCTTAGTTACACTTCAAACTTAGCAAGCATTCCTTAATGAAATATGCAAGTCCTTGAAAATATCTTTATGGCGAGTGCAATCGGTCCGACTGAATCTTCAAACTTAAAGAGTCCTATAAGCAGTTGTAGAGGCTACCACACGTGTTCACATTTAACTTAGCTCAAACGTGCTTCTCGTTGGCATAACCACACAACTCGCTTAGGTTACCGGCAGGTTGCATACTGTCCTTTGACGAGTGGCTCCGCCGAAACCTCGCACATCTTCACAGCTCCGACGACGAGAGATGCACGCGCGCGCAGGCTCCTTGCTGGCTGCTGTTCACGCTCTCCCCTCGTGTCGCGGTGGCTGAGTTCTCACTATAATTCACTCTCAAGTCGAGATCACGAAACCAAGTCGTTCTTTGTATTACGGGCTTTAATCACACAAAGCATGATAGTGTGCCGTGAGAACTGTTAAGACATACAGAAAGAAAAAACAAAAAAACAACTTATTTCCACACAAAGACTTCAAAGGAACAACGCGACCGTACTGTTACATGAAATTCGTCACATTACATCTTTACACTCTTACAAAATTACAGTAACAGAAAACATTAAATGTACCTCATTGGCCGCTTTCCCTTGAGAGAAAATTAGAAATCTTCAGTCCTTAAACGCACTATGCACTTTATCCAATCTTCCTTAATCATTGCTGATCTTAGGCAGAGGAATCAGCAAGGTGTCTGCCTGCTAGGTTGGTCCAGCATGTTACAAGTATGACCCTCAAAAGTAACACCCTATCAACCCGCGGCAGCAAACTTTGGTTCCCCCCTATCAAAACAAACAATATACATGAAATATATGAAATTATGCTTCTAATATTTAACTATTTTACTAGAAATGTACAGTGGGTTGTAAAAGTATTCATACCCCTTGAACTTTTCCACATATTGTCACATTACAACCACAAACATAAATATATTTCACTGGAATTTTATGTGAAAGACCAACACAAAGTGGTATACAATTGTGAAGTGGAAAGAAAATTATACATGAATCAAAACATTTTTTACAAATAAAAAACTAATAAGTGCGACGTGCAAAAGTATTCAGCCCCCTGAGTCAATACTTTGTGGAACCACCTTTTGCTGCAATTACAGCTGCAAGTCTTTTAGGGTATGTCTCTACCAGCTTTGCACATCTAGTGACTGAAATATTTTTCATTCTTCTTTGCAAAACAGCTCAAGCTCAGTCAGATTAGATGGAGAGCGTTTGTGAACAGCAGTTTTCAGATCTTGCCACAGATTCTCGATTGGGTTTAGGTCTGGACTTTGACTGGGCCATTCTAACACATGAATATTCTTTTTTTTAAACCACTCCATTGTAGCTCTGGCTTTATGTTTAGGGTCGTTGTCCTGCTGGAAGGTGAACCTCCGCCCCAGTCTCAAATCTTTTGCTGACTCCAACAGGTTTTCTTCCAAGATTGCCCTGTATTTGGCTCCATCCATCTTCCCATCAACTTTGACCAACTTCCCGGTCCCTGCTGAAGAGAAGCACCCCCAGAGCATGATGCTGCCACCACCATATTTGACAGTGGGGATGGTGTTTTCAGAGTGATGTGCAGTGTTATTTCTCCGCCACGCATAGCATTTTGCATTGTGGCCAAAAAGTTCTATTTTGGTCTCGTCTGACCAAAGCACCTTCTTCCACATGTTTGCTGTGTCCTCAACATGGCTTCTGGCAAACTGCAAACGGGACTTCTTATGGTTTTCTTTTAACAATGGCTTTCTCCTTGCCACTCTTCCATAAAGACCACATTTGTGTAGTGCACGACTAATTGTTGTCCTGTGGACAGTTTCCCCCACCTGAGCTGTGGCTCTCTGCATTTCATCCAGAGTCACCATGGGCCTCTTGGCTGCCTCTCTGATCAGTGATCTCCTTGTTCGGCCTGTAAGTTTAGGTGGACGGCCTTGTCTTGGCAGGTTTACTGTGGTGCCATACTCTTTCCATTTCCGGATGATGGATTGAACAGTGCTCCGTGAGATGTTCAAAGCTTGGGAAATCTTTTTATAACCTAAGCCTGCTTTAAACTTCTCCAAAACCATATTCCTAACCTGTCTGGTGTGTTCTTTGGACTTCATGATGCTGTTTGCTCCCCAATATTCTCTTAACCAACATCTGAGGCCGTCACGGAGCAGCTGTATTTGTACTGAGATTAGATTACACACAGGTGGACCCTTTTGAGTCATTAGCAGTCATCAGGCAACTTCTGAATGCAATTGGTTGCACTCAGGGAAAAGGGGGCTGAATACTTTTGCACGTCGCACTTATTAGTTTTTTATTTGTAAAAAATGTTTTGATTCATGTATAATTTTCTTTCCACTTCACAATTGTATACCACTTGTGTTGGTCTTTCACATTAAATTCCAGTGAAATATATTTATGTTTGTGGTTGTAATGTGACAAAATATGGAAAAGTTCAAGGGGTATGAATACTTTTGCAACCCACTGTATGTATTTATGAACTCTATATTTTTTAACCTAATATTTATTAATCTATTATTTATTTATTTATTCTGACTTCGATGGCAGCTACAAGTGTGATTAGCCAGCACAGCTGATGGATATGACACCACTGGCTTGGAAATGCTCATGGCTGGCAGCAGAGTTCAATGTGTGAGCTGGAGTTCAGCTCCAGAACCCAATTCAGACTACTCTCTTTCCACACTTTTATTCAATTCACATGATTCTCCTTCCTCACTTTTACTCATTTCAGATCATTCTCCATCCATACTTTTACCAAATTCAGATCACTCCCCATCCATATTTCTATCCAATTCAGATCACTCTTCCTCAACACTTTTTTATACATTTCAGGTCACTTTCCTTCCACACTTTAATCCAATTCAGATAACCCTCCTTCCTCACTTTCACTCATTTCAGATCACGTTCCTTCCTTACTTTTATCCAATTCAGATCACTCTTCTTCCTCACTTTTCCTCATTTCAAATCACTTTACTTCCACACTTTTATCAAACTTGGATTGTGTACCTATCTTGCCTTACTCAATTACACATTTTTACACAAATCAGATTGCATTCCTTCCATACTTGTAACCAACTTTGCTTATTCTACTTCCACACTTTTACCCAATTAAGATCACTTTCCTTCCACACACTTAACCCGTACAGATCATTGTATTTCCAGACTTTTACCCCATTCAGATCACTTTCCTTCCTCACTTTTCCCCAAGTTGTTTTATTCTTCCATCTTGCTTTATTGAATTACACAGTTTTCGCAAACAAAATTACTCTCCTTCCATGCTTTTCACCACCTCGGATTACACTCTTTTCAAGCTTTTAACTCGGATTACTCTCCTTCCAAACTTTTGCCTGATTGCGTCTGCACTCCTCTCTCAGTAATTCTTTCATTGTTCAATGTTCAAGCACATCTACCACCGAATAAATTTTAGAACAATTCAATTTATGATTTTCTCTGGGCCAAAGCATACAAATTTCACCGCTAGATACTTCATAGGCAGAATTCATTAACATTCAACCTTTTACAGCATTGTCAAAGCAGCAAATAAATGAGCAATGAACTATAATAAAATAACCAAGAAGCAAACGCACTCTGTGACATCACCATGACCCCACCTCTCCAAAGCCTTCACATCACCAAATACCACACCCACTACTGCAAAGTTATACAATTTTTTCTTGTATGACTAACTTCCCCAAATATTCCCATCACAACTTCATAAGGATGACTAGCACAATCAATTTGTTCTATGGATCTCAAGTCTTGTTAGGCAGTTTTTGTGCTGAAAATAAAATTAACCATGACTTAGTCAGGCAGAGCAGATGTGGTGACATTTAAGCTCTTAGTCAAACTCTTTAGGTGTAGTGGGAGGAAGCTCACTACAGAGGTCACACACTGAGTGTTAATCACTCCACCATGAACCTTGGGGAAGGTCTGAGACAAGAGCCAATTGCTGTCCTTGCAGGGCATCACCTGGCGCAGGTGAGTGAGTACCCAGAGACGTTGGGCCTCAGTGGGATGTCTTCATAAGAGAAGTCAGTTAGTGTGATTAGCCAGCACAGCTGATGGATATGACACCACTGGCTTGGAAATGCTCATGGCTGGCAGCAGAGTTCAATGTGTGAGCTGGAGTTCAGCTCCAGAACCCAATTCAGACTACTCTCCTTCCACACTTTTATTCAATTCACATGATTCTCCTTCCTCACTTTTACTCATTTCAGATCATTCTCCATCCATACTTTTACCAAATTCAGATCACTCCCCATCCATATTTCTATCCAATTCAGATCACTCTTCCTCAACACTTTTTTATACATTTCAGGTCACTTTCCTTCCACACTTTAATCCAATTCAGATAACCCTCCTTCCTCACTTTCACTCATTTCAGATCACGTTCCTTCCTTACTTTTTTCCAATTCAGATCACTCTTCTTCCTCACTTTTCCTCATTTCAAATCACTTTACTTCCACACTTTTATCAAACTTGGATTGTGTACCTATCTTGCCTTACTCAATTACACATTTTTACACAAATCAGATTGCATTCCTTCCATACTTGTAACCAACTTTGCTTATTCTACTTCCACACTTTTACCCAATTAAGATCACTTTCCTTCCACACACTTAACCCGTACAGATCATTGTATTTCCAGACTTTTACCCCATTCAGATCACTTTCCTTCCTCACTTTTCCCAAGTTGTTTTATTCTTCCATCTTGCTTTATTGAATTACACATTTTTCGCAAACAAAATTACTCTCCTTCCATGCTTTTCACCACCTCGGATTACACTCTTTTCAAGCTTTTAACTCGGATTACTCTCCTTCCAAACTTTTGCCTGATTGCGTCTGCACTCCTCTCTCAGTAATTCTTTCATTGTTCAATGTTCAAGCACATCTACCACCGAATAAATTTTAGAACAATTCAATTTATGATTTTCTCTGGGCCAAAGCATACAAATTTCACCGCTAGATACTTCATAGGCAGAATTCATAACATTCAACCTTTTACAGCATTG
Organism: Pygocentrus nattereri; assembly: GCF_015220715.1. Lineage (NCBI taxonomy): Eukaryota > Metazoa > Chordata > Actinopteri > Characiformes > Serrasalmidae > Pygocentrus > Pygocentrus nattereri. Next base: position 6,685,680 of record NC_051226.1, read on the forward strand.
TCAAAGCAGCAAATAAATGAGCAATGAACTACAATAAAATAACCAAGAAGCAAACGCACTCTGTGACATCACCATGACCCCACCTCTCCAAAGCCTTCACATCACCAAATACCACACCCACTACTGCAAAGTTATACAATTTTCTCTTGTATGACTAACTTCCCCAAATATTCCCATCACAACTTCATAAGGATGACTAGCACAATCAATTTGTTCTATGGATCTCAAGTCTTGTTAGGCAGTTTTTGTGCTGAAAAAAAATTAACAATGACTTAGTCAGGCAGAGCAGATGTGGTGACATTTAAGCTCTTAGTCAAACTCTTTAGGTGTAGTGGGAGGAAGCTCACTACAGAGGTCACACACTGAGTGTTAATCACTCCACCATGAACCTTGGGGAAGGTCTGAGACAAGAGCCAATTGCTGTCCTTGCAGGGCATCACCTGGCGCAGGTGAGTGAGTACCCAGAGACGTTGGGCCTCAGTGGGATGTCTTCATAAGAGAAGTCAGTTAGTGTGATTAGCCAGCACAGCTGATGGATATGACACCACTGGCTTGGAAATGCTCATGGCTGGCAGCAGAGTTCAATGTGTGAGCTGGAGTTCAGCTCCAGAACCCAATTCAGACTACTCTCCTTCCACACTTTTATTCAATTCACATGATTCTCCTTCCTCACTTTTACTCATTTCAGATCATTCTCCATCCATACTTTTACCAAATTCAGATCACTCCCCATCCATATTTCTATCCAATTCAGATCACTCTTCCTCAACACTTTTTATACATTTCAGGTCACTTTCCTTCCACACTTTAATCCAATTCAGATAACCCTCCTTCCTCACTTTCACTCATTTCAGATCACGTCCTTCCTTACTTTTATCCAATTCAGATCACTCTTCTTCCTCACTTTTCCTCATTTCAAATCACTTTACTTCCACACTTTTATCAAACTTGGATTGTGTACCTATCTTGCCTTACTCAATTACACATTTTTACACAAATCAGATTGCATTCCTTCCATACTTGTAACCAACTTTGCTTATTCTACTTCCACACTTTTACCCAATTAAGATCACTTTCCTTCCACACACTTAACCCGTACAGATCATTGTATTTCCAGACTTTTACCCCATTCAGATCACTTTCCTTCCTCACTTTTCCCAAGTTGTTTTATTCTTCCATCTTGCTTTATTGAATTACACAGTTTTCGCAAACAAAATTACTCTCCTTCCATGCTTTTCACCACCTCGGATTACACTCTTTTCAAGCTTTTAACTCGATTACTCTCCTTCCAAACTTTTGCCTGATTGCGTCTGCACTCCTCTCTCAGTAATTCTTTCATTGTTCAATGTTCAAGCACATCTACCACCGAATAAATTTTAGAACAATTCAATTTATGATTTTCTCTGGGCCAAAGCATACAAATTTCACCGCTAGATAATTCATAGGCAGAATTCATTAACATTCAACCTTTTACAGCATTGTCAAGCAGCAAATAAATGAGCAATGAACTACAATAAAATAACCAAGAAGCAAACGCACTCTGTGACATCACCATGACCCCACCTCTCCAAAGCCTTCACATCACCAAATACCACACCCACTACTGCAAAGTTATACAATTTCTCTTGTATGACTAACTTCCCCAAATATTCCCATCACAACTTCATAAGGATGACTAGCACAATCAATTTGTTCTATGGATCTCAAGTCTTGTTAGGCAGTTTTTGTGCTGAAAATAAAATTAACAATGACTTAGTCAGGCAGAGCAGATGTGGTGACATTTAAGCTCTTAGTCAAACTCTTTAGGTGTAGTGGGAGGAAGCTCACTACAGAGGTCACACACTGAGTGTTAATCACTCCACCATGAACCTTGGGGAAGGTCTGAGACAAGAGCCAATTGCTGTCCTTGCAGGGCATCACCTGGCGCAGGTGAGTGAGTACCCAGAGACGTTGGGCCTCAGTGGGATGTCTTCATAAGAGAAGTCAGTTAGTGTGATTAGCCAGCACAGCTGATGGATATGACACCACTGGCTTGGAAATGCTCATGGCTGGCAGCAGAGTTCAATGTGTGAGCTGGAGTTCAGCTCCAGAACCCAATTCAGACTACTCTCCTTCCACACTTTTATTCAATTCACATGATTCTCCTTCCTCACTTTTACTCATTTCAGATCATTCTCCATCCATACTTTTACCAAATTCAGATCACTCCCCATCCATATTTCTATCCAATTCAGATCACTCTTCCTCAACACTTTTTTATACATTTCAGGTCACTTTCCTTCCACACTTTAATCCAATTCAGATAACCCTCCTTCCTCACTTTCACTCATTTCAGATCACGTTCCTTCCTTACTTTTATCCAATTCAGATCACTCTTCTTCCTCACTTTTCCTCATTTCAAATCACTTTACTTCCACACTTTTATCAAACTTGGATTGTGTACCTATCTTGCCTTACTCAATTACACATTTTTACACAAATCAGATTGCATTCCTTCCATACTTGTAACCAACTTTGCTTATTCTACTTCCACACTTTTACCCAATTAAGATCACTTTCCTTCCACACACTTAACCCGTACAGATCATTGTATTTCCAGACTTTTACCCCATTCAGATCACTTTCCTTCCTCACTTTTCCCCAAGTTGTTTTATTCTTCCATCTTGCTTTATTGAATTACACAGTTTTCGCAAACAAAATTACTCTCCTTCCATGCTTTTCACCACCTCGGATTACACTCTTTTCAAGCTTTTAACTCGGATTACTCTCCTTCCAAACTTTTGCCTGATTGCGTCTGCACTCCTCTCTCAGTAATTCTTTCATTGTTCAATGTTCAAGCACATCTACCACCGAATAAATTTTAGAACAATTCAATTTATGATTTTCTCTGGGCCAAAGCATACAAATTTCACCGCTAGATAATTCATAGGCAGAATTCATTAACATTCAACCTTTTACAGCATTGTCAAAGCAGCAAATAAATGAGCAATGAACTACAATAAAATAACCAAGAAGCAAACGCACTCTGTGACATCACCATGACCCCACCTCTCCAAAGCCTTCACATCACCAAATACCACACCCACTACTGCAAAGTTATACAATTTTCTCTTGTATGACTAACTTCCCCAATATTCCCATCACAACTTCATAAGGATGACTAGCACAATCAATTTGTTCTATGGATCTCAAGTCTTTGTTACAGTTTTTGTGCTGAAAATAAAATTAACAATGACTTAGTCAGGCAGAGCAGATGTGGTGACATTTAAGCTCTTAGTCAAACTCTTTAGGTGTAGTGGGAGGAAGCTCACTACAGAGGTCACACACTGAGTGTTAATCACTCCACCATGAACCTTGGGGAAGGTCTGAGACAAGAGCCAATTGCTGTCCTTGCAGGGCATCACCTGGCGCAGGTGAGTGAGTACCCAGAGACGTTGGGCCTCAGTGGGATGTCTTCATAAGAGAAGTCAGTTAGTGTGATAGCCAGCACAGCTGATGGATATGACACCACTGGCTTGGAAATGCTCATGGCTGGCAGCAGAGTTCAATGTGTGAGCTGGAGTTCAGCTCCAGAACCCAATTCAAGACTACTCTCCTTCACACTTTTATTCAATTCACATGATTCTCCTTCCTCACTTTTACTCATTTCAGATCATTCTCCATCCATACTTTTACCAAATTCAGATCACTCCCCATCCATATTCTATCCAATTCAGATCACTCTTCCTCAACACTTTTTTATACATTTCAGGTCACTTTCCTTCCACACTTTAATCCAATTCAGATAACCCTCCTTCCTCCTTTCACTCATTTCAGATCACGTTCCTTCCTTACTTTTATCCAATTCAGATCACTCTTCTTTCTCACTTTTCCTCATTTCAAATCACTTTACTTCCACACTTTTATCAAACTTGGATTGTGTACCTATTTGCCTTACTCAATTACACATTTTTACACAAATCAGATTGCATTCCTTCCATACTTGTAACCAACTTTGCTTATTCTACTTCCACACTTTTACCCAATTAAGATCACTTCCTTCACACACTTAACCCGTACAGATCATTGTATTTCCAGACTTTTACCCCATTCAGATCACTTTCCTTCCTCACTTTTCCCAAGTTGTTTTATTCTTCCATCTTGCTTTATTGAATTACACAGTTTTCGCAAACAATTACTCTCCTTCCATGCTTTTCACCACCTCGGATTACACTCTTTTCAAGCTTTTAACTCGTTACTCTCCTTCCAAACTTTTGCCTGATTGCGTCTGCACTCCTCTCTCAGTAATTCTTTCATTGTTCAATGTTCAAGCACATCTACCACGAATAAATTTAGAACAATTCAATTTATGATTTTCTCTGGGCCAAAGCATACAAATTTCACCGCTAGATAATTCATAGGCAGAATTCATTAACATTCAACCTTTTACAGCATTGTCAAAGCAGCAAATAAATGAGCAATGAACTACAATAAAATAACCAAGAAGCAAACGCACTCTGTGACATCACCATGACCCCACCTCTCCAAAGCCTTCACATCACCAAATACCACACCCACTACTGCAAAGTTATACAATTTTTTCTTGTATGACTAACTTCCCCAAATATTCCCATCACAACTTCATAAGGATGACTAGCACAATCAATTTGTCCTATGGATCTCAAGTCTTGTTAGGCAGTTTTTGTGCTGAAAATAAAATTAACCATGACTTAGTCAGGCAGAGCAGATGTGGTGACATTTAAGCTCTTAGTCAAACTCTTTAGGTGTAGTGGGAGGAAGCTCACTACAGAGGTCACACACTGAGTGTTAATCACTCCACCATGAACCTTGGGAAGGTCTGAGACAAGAGCCAATTGCTGTCCTTGCAGGGATCACCTGGCGCAGGTGAGTGAGTACCCAGAGACGTTGGGTCTCAGTGGATGTCTTCATAAGAGAAGTCAGTTAGTGTGATTAGCCAGCACAGCTGATGGATATAGACACCTGGTTTGGAAATGCTCATGGCTGGCAGCAGAGTTCAATGTGTGAGCTGGAGTTCAGCTCCAGAACCCAATTCAGACTACTCTCCTTCCACACTTTTATTCAATTCACATGATTCTCCTTCCTCACTTTTACTCATTTCAGATCATTCTCCATCCATACTTTTACCAAATTCAGATCACTCCCCATCCATATTTCTATCCAATTCAGATCACTCTTCCTCACACTTTTTTATACATTTCAGGTCACTTTCCTTCCACACTTTAATCCAATTCAGATAACCCTCTTCCTCACTTTCACTCATTTCAGATCACGTTCCTTCCTTACTTTTATCCAATTCAGATCACTCTTCTTCCTCACTTTTCCTCATTTCAAATCACTTTACTTCCACACTTTTATCAAAGTTGGATTGTGTACCTATCTTGCCTTACTCAATTACACATTTTTACACAAATCAGATTGCATTCCTTCCGTACTTGTAACCAACTTTGCTTATTCTACTTCCACACTTTTACCCAATTAAATCACTTTCCTTCCACACACTTAACCCGTACAGATCATTGTATTTCCAGACTTTACCCCATTCAGATCACTTTCCTTCCTCACTTTTCCCCAAGTTGTTTTATTCTTCCATCTTGCTTTATTGAATTACACATTTTTCGCAACAAATTACTCTCCTTCCATGCTTTTCACCACCTCGGATTACACTCTTTTCAAGCTTTTTAACTCGGATTACTCTCCTTCCAAACTTTTGCCTGATTGCGTCTGCACTCCTCTCTCAGTAATTCTTTCATTGTTCAATGTTCAAGCACATCTACCACCGAATAAATTTTAGAACAATTCAATTTATGATTTTCTCTGGGCAAAGCATACAAATTTCACCGCTAGATAATTCATAGGCAGAATTCATTAACATTCAACCTTTTACAGCATTGTCAAAGCAGCAAATAAATGGCAATGAACTACAATAAATACCAAGAAGCAAACGCACTCTGTGACCACCATGACCCCACCTCTCCAAAGCCTTCACATCACCAAATACCACACCCTACTGCAAAGTTATACAATTTTTTCTTGTATGACTAACTTCCCCAAATATTCCCATCACAACTTCATAAGGATGACTAGCACAATCAATTTGTTCTATGGATCTCAAGTCTTGTTAGGCAGTTTTTGTGCTGAAAATAAATTAACCATGACTTAGTCAGGCAGAGCAGATGTGGTGACATTTAAGCTCTTAGTCAAACTCTTTAGGTGTAGTGGGAGGAAGCTCACTACAGAGGTCACACACTGAGTGTTAATCACTCACTCACCATGAACCTTGGGGAAGGTCTGAGACAAGAGCCAATTGCTGTCCTTGCAGGGCATCACCTGGCGCAGGTGAGTGAGTACCCAGAGACGTTGGGCCTCAGTGGGATGTCTTCATAAGAGAAGTCAGTTAGTGTGATTAGCCAGCACAGCTGATGGATATGACACCACTGGCTTGGAAATGCTCATGGCTGGCAGCAGAGTTCAATGTGTGAGCTGGAGTTCAGCTCCAGAACCCAATTCAGACTACTCTCCTTCACACTTTTATTCAATTCACATGATTCTCCTTCCTCACTTTTACTCATTTCAGATCATTCTCCATCCTTACTTTTACCAAATTCAGATCACTCCCCATCCATATTTCTATCCAATTCAGATCACTCTTCCTCAACACTTTTTTATACATTTCAGGTCACTTTCCTTCCACACTTTAATCCAATTCAGATACCCTCCTTCCTCACTTTCACTCATTTCAGATCACGTTCCTTCCTTACTTTTATCCAATTCAGATCACTCTTCTTCCTCACTTTTCCTCATTTCAAATCACTTTACTTCCACACTTTTATCAAACTTGGATTGTGTACCTATCTTGCCTTACTCAATTACACATTTTTACACAAATCAGATTGCATTCCTTCCATACTTGTAACCAACTTTGCTTATTCTACTTCCACACTTTTACCCAATAAGATCACTTTCCTTCCACACACTTAACCCGTACAGATCATTGTATTTCCAGACTTTTACCCCATTCAGATCACTTTCCTTCCTCACTTTTCCCCAAGTGTTTTATTCTTCCATCTTGCTTTATTGATTACACAGTTTTCGCAACAAAATTACTCTCCTTCCATGCTTTTCACCACCTCGGATTACACTCTTTTCAAGCTTTTAACTCGGATTACTCTCCTTCCAAACTTTTGCCTGATTGCGTCTGCACTCCTCTCTCAGTAATTCTTTCATTGTTCAATGTTCAAGCACATCTACCACCGAATAAATTTTAGAACAATTCAATTTATGATTTTCTCTGGGCCAAAGCATACAAATTTCACCGCTAGATAATTCATAGGCAGAATTCATTAACATTCAACCTTTTACGCATTGTCAAAGCAGCAAATAAATGAGCAATGAACTAATATAATAACCAAGAAGCAAAAACGCACTCTGTGACATCACCATGACCCCACCTCTCCAAAGCCTTCACATCACCAAATACCACACCACTACTGCAAAGTTATACAATTTTTTCTTGTATGACTACTTCCCCAAATATTCCCATCACAACTTCATAAGGATGACTAGCACAATCAATTTGTCCTATGGATCTCAAGTCTTGTTAGGCGTTTTTGTGCTGAAATAAAATTAACCATGACTTAGTCAGCCAGAGCAGATGTGGTGACATTTAAGCTCTTAGTCAAACTCTTTAGGTGTAGTGGGAGGAAGCTCACTACAGAGGTCACACACTGAATGTTAATCACTCCACCATGAACCTTGGGGAAGGTCTGAGACAAGAGCCAATGGCTGTCCTTGCAGGGCATC
>NC_051226.1:7033700-7068700 GCF_015220715.1 Pygocentrus nattereri
CTCATTCTCTTTCTGTACCTGGTGAGGTCCAGGTCCTGTGCATCATTTAAAAAGCTGTCCAGGCACTTCTTACAAATATATGTAAATGCATTCTGAATTCTTTGCAGCTTCCTTTATGCACTGTAAGTAAACTTTAATGAAGCTGACACACTTAAAAATGGTTCTTCAATGGTTCTTTCATAAAGAAAACAGGTCTAAGTAGACCCATGAACACTCAAAAGAACCCTTTGCTTGACTAAATGGTTCTTTGCATCGCAAAATGGGTCTTCTGGTTGATGGAGAATGTGCTGTAGATGGTTCTATATAGAATCTTTTTGAAAAGTGTTCTATATAGGAGCAAAAAGGGTTCTTATGGTGTTACTAGCTTTAGCTCATAACAATAGAAGAACGTTTTTAAAAAATGTTTTATATAGAACCATATACAGCACATTCGCCATCAAGCTGAAGAACTCTTTTACGATGCAAAGAACACTTAGAGAGGGAACCCTTCTTTAAGGGGTTCATGGTTCTATATAGAACCTTTTTGAAAAGGGTGCTTTGAATGTTCGGATGTCAAGCTTGTAACAGAACCTTTTTTGTAATGGAACATATACAGCACATTCACCATCAAGCTGAAGAACCCTTTTATGATGTAAAGAACCTTTGGAGTGGGAAACCTTCTGTGAGTGTTCATGGCTCTATAAAGAACCATGTTTTTTACTAAAGAAGCATTGAAGAACCATCATTTTTAAGTGTACCTCAAACTTCCATGATATTGGGCCTTTAATGCTTTGTTATAAGGGATTTGTAAGAAGCTCAGTGGTTTGTACCAAATGTGCTCAGCACAGTGACTCACAATTAAGACTGGAAGCCACAGAAGCAGCTGAAGAGCTGAATATGTAGATTGAATCAGAGTAAATCTGAAATTCTTCAGTGATGGGGACCCTTCAGCAGCGCAGTCTGACCCCACTGGTGTGATTTAAACTGGAAGAGTGCTCTCACCTCACTCATGGAGAGAGAGAGGGGCAGGGTATTATTCGGTAACTCGAGCGTGAATAATTCAGTCACAATGGATGCGCCATGGGCTTATGATCACATGACCGCACCCGAGAGGACGGGTGTGTCCTCCAGCAAGAAGAGCTGACCCAACATACGGCGAGGACAGTGTGGGTAAGACTCCAGGCACACATGGCGCACATGCAAACACATTAAACGTATACACACATCTACACACTTCCTGCGATTAAGACCTTCAGTCTGTTTCACTGTGGCCTGAGGGAGGTGTTGACTGTAGGGTTCTTTAATGATGTGGCAGGAGGAGGATTCATATCAACATTAGAACTGTCTCACTCGCAAACTATCTCAAAGTAGAACTACATACCACCTAAACTGTCTCAAAATACAACTGTCTCACTCCCAAACACTCTCAAAGTCAAACCATACTCTTCAATAGTCTTGTTGCATCAAAATAGAGCTGTATCACTGACACTGCCATAGAACTGTAGTAGAACTGTTTTACTCTCAAACCATCTCACTATCTCAGTGTCACACTTTTGCCTTATCTCACTACCTATCACTCTCACACTGTTTCCCTGTCTCTAAGTAGATCTGTCTGACTCTCAAATTGCCTAAATCTGTCCTATTTTCACTCTGTCTCAAAGTAGTACTGTCTCACTCTTACACTGTCTCAATGTATATCTGTCTCACCCTCAAATTGCCTTAAAGTACTGTAGATCTGGTTCATTCTCACACTGTCTCAAAGTATAACTGTCTCATTCTCACATTGTCTCAGAGTAGAACTGTCTGACTCTTATACTGTCTCAATGTAGATCTATCTCACGCTCAAATTGTCTTAAAGCAGATTTGTCTCATTCTCACGCTGTGTCCAAGTATAACTGTCTCACTCACACTGTCTCAAAGTAGAACTGTTTCCATCTTATACTGTCTCAAAGTAGAACTGTCATAATGTAGGACTCCATAACTCTCAAACTGTCTCAAAGTTAAGACACTCATAATGTAGAACGGTTTCACTCTAACAATGTCTCAAAATAGAAGTCTTGCTCTCAATCTGTCTCAAAGTAGACCTGTCTCACTTTCAAACTGTCTCCAAACAGAAATCTCACTCTTACGTTGTCTCAAAGTAGATCTCTCACTCTCAAACTGCCTCACTTTCAAACTGCTTCAAGGTAAAACATTCTTAAAGTAGAACAGGGTCACTCTTATACTGTCTCAAAGTAGAACTCTTTCATTCTTAAACGGTCTCAAATTAATACTGCCTCACTTTAAAGCTACCTCACAGTAAAACTGTCCCAATCCCAAACGTCAAAGTAGAACTGTCATCATTTTAGTCCCCCTGATACAGATAGCGCAGCCATTCCTTCACAGTTGCCATGGAAACAGCAGCTTTGAGTGTGCGAGTGGATGTTCAGCTGACTAGGCCAGTGTTATAAGTTGAACTGGAATAAAATAAGACCACCAGACAAAAATGAGCCAAATGCATCATAGACCACAGGTCACATCATCAATCTCTAGTCAAGTGTCATGCGTTTGTTATGATCGCTGGGTCTCAGCTTATTTTCTCAATCACAAAATGAATGGGATTTTCTAATATCCTTTCATGCTTCTACACAGCGCTGGATCCACTCTGAATAAAATGACCCCAGAAGTGACCTGTGTTTAGGCAGACAAGGCAAGCTTATTTATTTAGCACCTTTCATACACTGCTGTCATTCAAAGTGCTTCACATGTGGGAGAATACAGAGTCAGAAAACATGGAGTTGTTTAAAAAATGTAAACAAGAATAGAAATTAAAAACAAGTTAAAAACATCACAAGTTAAAACAATATACTTAAAAGAGACAATCACTAAATTAAAAATCAACTTAGAAATTGAATTTCTATAGTTAAAAACTAACATAAAGTAAAAGGTTAGATTAGGATTTTTTTTTAGAAAAGGTGCTGTTACACAGGATAAAGGCTAGAAATGCTAACAGTGTTTAACCCTTGTGTGGTGTTGATGTTTTCATTACTGTGGTGGACCCACCACATTACTGTTTTTTTAAATCATAACAATCATAACAATTTATGTAAAAATACCAGGTGTTTAAAATATCACAATTGTCCAGCGCAGGGTTCTCCTTTAGCAGCTGTAGCCAGTCAGCAGCCTGTCCATGTTGTCCGCCCTCACACACACACACACACACACACACACACACACACACACACACACACACACACACACACACACTAACAGCAGGCCACATAGGAGGAGAACAGAATGAAGGACACAGCACCTCCTCACTTTTATTCCCTGTGGGTTCAGCCCAACACCACATGTGTAATGTAAATGTGGGGGGGGGGCAGAGTGAAGACACTGAAATTGGGTTATTTTGTATGTTCCTCACAGAAAATGAGCAAAGGCCAAGAATCTGAGGTTGAAATAATAATAAATCACATCATTTTTTCTTTTGGTAAACCTTGAAAATGGGTCCCACAGACCTGAACACTGAGCTGAGCTGAAAGCTGCTCAAACTGGAACGTTTTCAGGCTCATTTAAAGTGTCCAGTGTCTGGCTCTTCTAATGCTCTCTGTCAACTTGGTACATTTAAGAGCAACATAGTAGCGAAATGCTGCTTCTCCATTTTTAGTCTTCACCTTCAGCAGGACTACCTGGCCAGTTCCTAACGATCTGAGGGTTCTGCTCGGCTCATATCGCTGCAGCAGATCAGATAAATATGCTGCTCCTGCACCATTAAGACATTTATATATCATTATTTGTACACCATTTATAGATGGTGGTCATCTGGGTAGGACTTCAGCTGAGATGGGAATCAGTTGTAATTGACTTATTTATATTCATTCAACCAGCAGTTTATCTCTATAACCATTATCACTGTTTGGGATTGGATTGTTTTTCAGTATAGTATAACTGAGAAAACTGATATCCACAGTTCTACACAGTTCTACTGAGACAGTTCTACTTTGATGTATGTACGAGTGAGACAGTTCTACTTTGAGATAGTGTAAGAGTGAGACAGTTCTACTTTGAGATAGTGTAAGAGTGAGACAGTTCTACTTTGATGTAGTGTAAGAGTGAGACAGTTCTACTTTGATGTAGTGTAAGAGTGAGGCAGTTCTACTTTGATGTATGTATGAGTGAGACAGTTCTACTTTGAGATAGTGTAAGAGTGAGACAGTTCTACTTTGAGATAGTGTAAGAGTGAGACAGTTCTACTTTGATGTAGTGTAAGAGTGAGACAGTTCTACTTTGAGATAGTGTAAGAGTGAGGCAGTTCTACTTTGATGTAGTGTAAGAGTGAGACAGTTCTACTTTGATGTAGTGTAAGAGTGAGACAATTCTACTTTGAGATAGTGTAAGAGTGAGACAGTTCTACTTTGATGTAGTGTAAGAGTAAGGCAGTTCTACTTTGATGTATTGTAAGAGTGAGAGATCTACTTTGAGATAGTGTAAGAGTGAGACAGTTCTACTTTGATGTAGTGTAAGAGTGAGACAGTTCTACTTTGATGTAGTGTAAGAGTGAGACAGTTCTACTTTGAGATAGTGTAAGAGTGAGACAATTATACTTTGAGATAGTGTAAGAGTGAGACAGTTCTACTTTGATGTAGTGTAAGTGTGAGACAGTTCTACTTTGATGTAGTCTAAGAGCGAGACAGTTCTACCTTGAGACAGTGTAAGAGTGAGGCAGTTCTACCTTGAGACAGTGTAAGAGTGAGGCAGTTCTACATTGAGACAGTGTAAGAGTGAGGCAGTTCTACCTTGCTTGTGAGGCAGTTCTACATTGAAAAAGTGTAGGAGCGAGACAGTTCTACCTTGAGACAGTGTAAGAGTGAGGCAGTTCTACCTTGAGACAGTGTAAGAGTGAGGCAGTTCTACATTGAGACAGTGTAAGAGTGTGGCAGTTCTACCTTGCTTGTGAGGCAGTTCTACATTGAAAAAGTGTAGGAGTGAGACAGTTCTACCTTGAGACAGTGTGAGAGTGAGGCAGTTCTACATTGAGACAGTTATACTTGGAGACGCTGTGAGAATGAGACAGATCTACTTTAAGACACTCAAACATCGTGAGAGTGATATAGGCAGTGAAATTTTACATGAGATTGCTAGAGTGTGGCCCATATCCTACATTTTTCTATTATTTTACTTTACCTCTGAGGTCCACTTGTGATATTTGTGTGCACTTCAGTGTAAAAACAGACATAATTCTTTGATATATGACCATTTCCTTATCCTTTAGAATTAAATAGGCTGTTTAATTTACTGCACCTTTAAGACTGATAGATGTAAATGGGCTCTGTTCTGATTCACTGCTTCTCTCAGAAAGAAGAACTGATTCTTTATCATATTAACCTTATAACCATGAATGGGTGGCTGTAGGCTGAGTAGGTGGATGATACTGTACATCCAGGTAGGTGTCTTGGTTTTCGTGGCATCACAAAACCAGTGAATTTTAAAAAGGCTGTTTTTGCAGCCCAGTTTTCATATGTGGACAGTGTGAACTGGAGAAAATGATACATTTTGAAACCTGAACAATGTTTACATACTACTTTAAACTCTTTAAACACTGACGAGGTGGTGGTGTGTTAGTGTGTGCTGCACTGGTCTGAGTGGATCAGACACAGCAGTACTGCTGGAGTTTTTAAACACCTCAGAGTCACTGCTGGACTGAGAATAGTCCACCAACCAAAAGCATCCAGCCAACACCCTCCTGTGGGCAGCGTCCTGTGACCACTGATGAAGGACTAGAGGATGACCAACACAAACTGTGCAGCAGCAGATGAGCTGTCGTCTCTGGCTTTACATCTACAAGGTGGACTGACAAGGTAGGAGTGTCTAATAGAGTGGACAGTGAGTGGACACAGTGTTTAAAAACTCCAGCAGCACTGCTGTGTCTGATCCACTTGTACCAGCACAACATACACTTACACACCACCACGTCAGTGTTACTATGCTGAGAATGATCCATCACACAAATGGTACCTGCTCTGTGAGGGTCCATGGGGGTCCTGACCACTGAAGAACAGGGTAACAGAGTATCAGAGAAACAGATGGACTACAGTCTGTAACTGTAGAACTACAAAGTGCAGCTATACAGTAAGTGGAGCTGATAAAATGGACAATGAGTGTAGAAACAAGGAGGTGGTCATGATGTTATGCCTGATCAGTACATATATATATATATGGCATCATTGTTGCTGTCAGACGGGCTGGTCTGAGTATTTCAGAAACTGCTGATCTGCTGGGATTTTCACACCCAGCCATCTCTAGGGTTTACAGAGAACGGTCAGAAAAAGAGAAAATATCCAGTAAGCGGCAGTTGCGTGGACGAAAATGCCTTGGTGATGTGAGAGGTCAGAGGAGAACGGGCAGACTGGTTCAAGATGAGTTCCAGATGGTAGAAAGGCAACAGGAACTCAAATAACCAACCAAAATCTCTGAGGAATGTTTGCAACACCTTGTTGATGCCATGAAGTATTAAGGCAGTTCTGAAGGAAAAAGGGGGTCAGTGAGTGTATGTATGTGTATATATATATATATATATATATATATATATATATATATATATATGTATGCATGTTGAAGTAACGGTAAAAGTTAAAGGAAACTGGAAATTAAAACATGATTAAAGGGATAGATTTAAAAAGGGAAATTAATCATAAAATTAAAAATGAAATAAAAAAATATTAGGGTAATAAACTGTAATACTAAAAAAATATATAATACTAAAGTATTTTTTCATTCAAGCAAATATCCACCTTATTGTTTTTCTTTTATTCCTATTTGCCTGTTTTATTATTATTTGTGTATTTCCTTTCTGGTATGATGCTTTCAGTACTGAATAAAACATTTAAGCATGCATAAATCATAAATCACGGATCAGATAAAGACAGAGGAAAATGAAAGGTTATGAAGAGAATGGTCACAAAACTTCCCACCTCAAGCTGTTTATCGATGAATGAGATATTTGTTTTATCCTCTTGCTCTGTGATGGAAACACCTTTTCACTGATGTCATTATGTATCATTAGGCTCAGCAGGTAAGAGAGAGAGAGGGAGAGAGAGGGGGAATAGAGAGAGAGAGAGAGAGAGAGAGAGAGAGAGAGGGATAGAGACAGTGAGAGAGAGAGAGAGGGAGAGAGAGGGGGAATAGAGAGAGAGAGAGAGAGAGAGAGGGATAGAGACAGAGAGAGAGAGAGAGGGAGAGAGAGGGGGAATAGAGAGAGAGATGGAGAGAGAGAGGGATAGAGACAGAGAGAGAGAGAGAGGGAGAGAGAGAGAGATGGAGAGAGGGGGATAGAGAGAGAGAGAGATGGAGAGAGAGAGAGAGAGAGGGAGAGAGAGATGGAGAGAGAGAGGGATATATATATAGATAGAGAGAGAGAGAGAGAGAGAGAGAGAGAGAGACAGAGAGAGAGATGGAGAGATGGAGAGAGAGAGGGATATATATATATATATATATATATATATATAGAGAGAGAGAGAGAGAGAGAGAGAGAGAGGGAGAGAGAGATGGAGAGAGAGAGGGATATATATATATATATATATATATATATATATATATATATATATATATAGAGAGAGAGAGAGAGAGAGAGAGACAGAGAGAGAGATGGAGAGATGGAGAGATGCTGCTGTGGCTCAGAAGGCCTGACATTTTGTGTGAGCGTTTAACTCTTCTGGTCAGATGCACCTCCAGATTCCTTTATATGGCTGTTTAGCTAAAAACGTCAACCAAACACTGATCTTAATTATTCATATTAATATTAATATTAACATATTAATATTTCCCCATGCAGCTCTCTCTCTCTCTGCTGTCTTCAAAGATACTTTGGTGTTATGCTGTACCTGTATGTGACTTTAGGGACGGTGTGAAAGGTGAAACCTGATTCCTGTTGTTTTACTTTCTGTTTAGTTTAGTTTAGTTTCTGGAAAATAAAGCAATCTGCACATATTAGAATATTAGTGTTTGTTGGAGATTTTTTAAATTTCATGAAGAATATTGGGATTGGAGAGTGATGGTGTTTGGAGGAGAATCATGGTGTTTGGGGAAGTATGATGGTGTTGGAGAATGATGGTGTTTGGTGGACAATGATGGTGTTTGGTGGAGAATAATGGTTTTGGAGAATGATGGTGTTTCGTGGAGAACGATGGTGTTGGAGAATCATGGTGTTTGGGGGAGTATGATGGTATTGGAGAATGATGGTATTTGGTGGACAATGATGGTGTTTGGTGGAGAATAATGTTTTTGGAGAATGAAGATGTTTCATGGGGAATGATGGTTTTGGAGAATGATGGTGTTCGGTGGAGAATTATGGTGTTTGGTGGAGAACAATGGTCTTTGGTGGAGAACAATGGTGTTTAGTGGAGAACGATGTACTTTTTGGAGAATGTGTGTTGGAAGAGAGTTTTAGTGTTTGTTGGAGAACAATGGTGATGGAGAATGTTTGTATTTTGTGGATAATGATGATGTTTAATGGAAGCAATGTTGGAGAATGTTGGTTCTATATCTTCTACTGTGACAATGTCAGGCTTGTAGCAATAGGAGAACCCTTTCTCATGCTATTTCGAACCTTTTCAAAATCAACTAATCAGAAACATATGCAACACATTCACCATCTATCTGAAGAACTGCTTCATAATGCAAAGAAACCTTAATCCTGTAAGGGCTTCTTTGAGTGTTCATGGCTCTATATGAACCATTGTCTTTACTGAAGTACCCTTGAAAAACCATCTTTTTTAGGTGTACACATAACAGAGGTGGTGTCTGACAGGGACAAAACACAGGCATTCTGAGATAATGACCTCAATCACAGTGAAGTGACTGAAGAACGAAGTGAATGAGAACAAGAGAGCAAGAAAAGGAGAAAAAGATGCGGAGAGAGGGAGAAACGTCTGCCTGTAGCCCTCTTGGCCAAACCCAGCCAGAGATTATTTGAAAGAACATTAATCATAACACTACGAGGGCGGCAGAGCAAAATATTCTTCTGGGATTGACAGAATGGAAAAAGAGAGAAAGCAATACTAGCCTAAATGAGACAGAGAGGTGGGGAAGACAGAGCGAGAGAGAGAGAGAGAGAGAGAGAGAGAGAGAGAGAGAGAGAGAGAGAGACAGTAAAATCCCAAGAACATATTCCTCATAATTAATAAATGAAAAATGTTACTGCAGCTAATCAATAGAGTTGTTAGTGGGAATTGATCGGGCTCAGAATCTCTATTCTGCTGCTCCGATTCTTCTGCGTTCAGGACCAGGAAGCCCCGAGAGTGCCATCAGAGTGATAGACACTTAGCATACTGACCCCTCAACACACACAGAGTGAGAGAAGAGAGAGAGAGAGAGAGAGAGAGAGAGAGAGAGAGAGAGAGAGAGAGAGAGAGAGAAGAGAGAGAGAGAGAGAGAGAGAGAGAGAGAGAGAGAGAGAGAGAGAGAGAAAGAGGGATGGGTGAGAGAAAAGAAGACGTAATTAATTATCATCAGCATGGAACTGATCTGTCATCCACAGCCATTAGAACACACACACACACTTTTGTTTATGAACCTTATCAGGACGCAGGGTCACATATATTGCATGTGTTCTAATCTTAACCTCAATATCCAAAAAGAAATGGTTTTGACTTTTCAGATAAACAAAAATAAAAAAAATAGAGCTTTTAAACCAAAGCAGTTCACAAAGGAGTCAGGAGTATTTTGTTGGTCCTGAACATTAGAACAGTTTTTATTTATTTATTCATTTTATTTTGGGGGGGGGGGGTATAACAGTGCTTTCTTTCTGTGCTGTAAATGTATGAAAACATACAACACACACAAGCTGTGTCCCAATTCAGGGTGCGCATTCTTCAAAGGATGCAGTCTGCATAGGGGTGTGTCCTTTGAAGGCTGTGTAGACCCCTGAAGGCTGAACTGACGTGATACATCTGCTCTACAGCAGATTTCCTGCTTGTGTCACAGCACTGCTGGTTCCGCCATTACCGCTCCGGTCAAGTTCTTTTAAAGTTCTCTAAAGATGGAGCCAGAAACTTAGATTTTAGGCTTTTTTTTCTTAATTTATTAGGGCTGGAGATGCTTCTCTCTGTCGGCTCTTTGCTCTCTAAAACAAACCAAAACATCACTGTAAGTTTTCCTTCAGACCACGTTGGCTTTTTACATCTCTATCATTCGCTATTCCACTCAGTTTAAACCCATTACTTACATTTAAAGGGTCTCCTCAGCTGCCATTTGCCCCTCTGCTGACACTGGCATGTTCTTGAATCCTCACCAGCACACAATTGGGTGCATCCCAAAGGCCAGGCTGGATTTCTTGGCTGCTACATCATAGAAGGCTATTCTAAAGTGAAGGATCCTTCACATACAGCATAGAAATGCAGCCTATGACCTGAGAGATTTCGAGGACTCGTCTGATGAATCCGCCTTAGGTTAACCACAGTCCTCTGCACACTAATGACACGAAGGGAAAAAACAGCACCACGAAAAAACGAAGCCGTTGAAGCAGAGCTCGATTTAAAAAGTTGCTCACGTCCTTAAAATCATCATTCTTACCTTATAAAGTGAAAATGATTGATTAATTAAAGCATTCGTCCATAAATCGCATATCATTCATATACACTGTGTGCACAATTATTAGGCAAGTCTTATTTTTGAGGATTATTTTTATTAATGACCAACTACAGTGCTCTCCGTTAATCCAAAATAAACCTCAACCATGAATGTTTAAGAAAGTAAAAGTGAAGTTTTGGCTTTCTTAGGAGAATATCTATATGTGCACATTTATTGGGCAACTATAATGGTGCAGAATTATTATGCAGCTAAATGAAAAACACACATTATCCCATCTCACTTGTTTATTTTCCTCTGTTCAAGTGAGAATTATAAACAAACAACTCAAAGCTTTCCAATGAACATTTCTGATAAATAAAAAAAAAAAAATAGTGACCAATACAGACACCCTTCTCTTCAATAACAGTGATAAGCCTTCCGTTCATGGAGTCTGTCAGTTTCTTGATCTGTTGATGATCAACTTTTTGTGCAGCAGCAGCCACAGCCTCCCAGACCCTGTTCAGAGAGGTGTACTGTTTTCCTTCACTGTAAATCTCCCGTTTAAGAATTGCCCACAAGTTCTCAGTTGGGTTCATGTCAGGTGAGGAAGGGGGCCATGTCATAAGTTTTTCATCTTTAATGCCTTCACTGGCGAGCCATGCAGAGGAGTACTTGGATGCATGTGATGAAGCATTGTCCTGCATAAAAATCATGGTCTTTTTGAAAGATGCAGATTCTTCCTGGACCACTGCTTAAAGAAAGTGTCTTCTAAAAACTGGCTGTAGGCTTGGGAGTTGATTTCGAGCCCATCTTCAACCCGAAAAGGTCCAACCAGCTCATCTTTAATAATACCAGCCCATACCAGTACCCCACTTCCACCTTGCTGGCGTCTGACTCGAAGTGGAGCTCTGCCCCGTTACTGATCCAGCCACAGGCCCATCCATCTGGTCCGTCAAGAGTCACTCTCATTTCATCAGTCCATAAAACCTTTGAAAAATCTGTCTTCAGATGTTTCTTGGACCAGTCTAGACACTTCAGGTTATGTGTCTTGTTCAGTGGTGGTCGGGTTTCAGCCTTCCCTACCTTGGCCACGTCTCTGAGCGCTGAACATCTTGTACTTCTTGATACTCCAGCTAGGTTGCAGTTCTGGAATACGACAGAACTGGAAGATAATGGGTTCCTGGTAGCTTCACGCTTGATTCTTCTCAAATCCTTGGCAGTTAATTTGCGTCTTTTTTTCTCAGCACGTTTCTTGCGACCCTGTTGACTATTTGCAACAAAACGTTTGATGGTTGTGATCTCGCCCCAATATCTCAGCGAGACATTTCAAGAGTTCTGCATCCCTCAGAGACTTTTGGTCATTTTTAACTTTTCAGAGTCAGTTCAATTTCTTTTTTGGCCCATTTTGCCTAAAGAAAAAAGCTGCCTAATAATTATGCACACCTTGATATAGGGTGTTGACCTCCTTAGGCCACACCCTCCCTCATTACACAGATACACATCACCTGCTATGCTTACATCCATTAAGCATTCAAGTTTATCCAGCTTGGAGTTAGAAAATATGCCTAAAAATGATAATATGATCAAAATACTCACTTGCCTAATAATTGTGCACACAGTGTATATTATTTTAATCAGAGGTCTTTGTATTTATGTAGTTTATCATAGTACATAAGCTTGTTGGCATATTAGCTACCATATAAACAAATACAGAGGTTACATTTTCTCTGGTGATGTCACCACGCTGCCTCGTTAAGACTGCTCCATTTGTGTGACCTATAGGCTACTAAGGAGGAGTCTTCATAGGACAGTCCTACCGAGGACCCACCCAACCTCGGCTGCAGCCTAGACTTTGGAATATGAGCTAATGAACCTCGGGGTATGTTGGCTGGTGAAGGATCCGCCTGTTGGATCCTTCATTGTCATGGAAAAGAAGGACATATTTCTCGGCCGCATATGAAGGAGACTTCAAATTGGGACAACCTAGTAGAACCTCGTATGGAAACCTTACAGTGGAAGCTGATGCTCTATAACCATATTTATCAGCTTTTATTTTTTAAAAAACAACAAAATGGACAAGCTTTTGAGAGAGAGAGAGAGAGAGAGAGAGAGAGAGAGAGAGAGACAGAGAGGGAACTTGCGCTACAGCTGCTGTTAGTCACAGCACATCTCTGTGCTTCACCACCCACAGACACAGATGACCTTGAGCCCACTCTGTCTCTCTCTCTCTCACACACACACACACAAACACACACACACACACACACACACACTTCAACACAAACAGACTGGTTGATCGTTAGATAAAAGGTTTTTTAATGTATGGACGTGTGGTCACACACATGAGTATCTATATGTAATAGTAGGATGTTTACATTTGTATCATACAAAATACATACTGAACACATTGATTCTACTCCAGCTTTAGCAGAGCTCAGTAACACTGAGATTAATAACTGATCATTACATTGATTTATCAGTCTACTCAGGCTTTAGCAGAGCTCAGTAACACTGAGATTAATAACTGATCACATTGATTTATCAGTCTACCCAGGCTTAAGCAGAGCTCACTAACACTGAGATTAATCACTGATCACATTGATTTATCAGTCTACTCAGGCTTTAGCAGAGCTCAGTAACACTGAGATTAATAACTGATCACATTGATTTATCAGTCTACTCAGGCTTTAGCAGAGCTCAGTAACACTGAGATTAATAACTGATCACATTGATTTATCAGTCTACTCAGGCTTTAGCAGAGCTCAGTACCACTGAGATTAATAACCGATCACATTGATTTATCAGTCTACTCAGGCTTTAGCAGAGCTCAGTAACACTGAGATTAATAACTGATCACATTGATTTATCAGTCTACTCAGGCTTTAGCAGAGCTCAGTAACACTGAGATTAATAACTGATCACATTGATTTATCAGTCTACTCAGGCTTTAGCAGAGCTCAGTACCACTGAGATTAATAACCGATCACATTGATTTATCAGTCTACTCAGGCTTTAGCAGAGCTCAGTAACACTGAGATTAATCACTGATCACATTGATTTATCAGTCTACTCAGGCTTTAGCAGAGCTCAGTAACACTGAGATTAATAACCGATCACATTGATTTATCAGTCTACTCAGGCTTTAGCAGAGCTCAGTAACACTGAGATTAATCACTGATCACATTGATTTATCAGTCTACTCAGGCTTTAGCAGAGCTCAGTAACACTGAGATTAATAACTGATCACATTGATTTATCAGTCTACTCAGGCTTTAGCAGAGCTCAGTAACACTGAGATTAATAACCGATCACATTGATTTATCAGTCTACTCAGGCTTTAGCAGAGCTCAGTAACACTGAGATTAATAACTGATCACATTGATTTATCAGTCTACTCAGGCTTTAGCAGAGCTCAGTAACACTGAGATTAATAACCGATCACATTGATTTATCAGTCTACTCAGGCTTTAGCAGAGCTCAGTAACACTGAGATTAATAACTGATCACATTGATTTATCAGTTTACTCAGACTTTAGCAGAGCTCAGTAACACTGAGATTTATAACTGATCATCCTATTGATTTATCAGTCTACTCAGACTTTAGTAGGAAGGTCTCTAGATTTTGTGTAAGACGTATATTTGCTAAGTACATCTGTTGACTTTAAAGAATAATAAGCAAGGGTTGAGTATGTTTCCTTTGAAGATTGTATTTTTATTTCATTTATTAAGTATTTTAAAAGAGTTCTCCTGAAAATGTAAAAAGTACTGAATTCTGAATACAGCCTTTACAAAATATAACTTGGACTGAATACAGGTACATCATTTCTGTATTCTAAGCATGCTTTCCCAGTACTTGTACTCCACTACATGCCAACCCTGTATATATTTGCAGGAGAGAAGAGATCCCTGAGAATTTAAGCTGGTTTCTGCTTTCAGCTAGAAGGCCAGACCTCATTCTGAACAGAGGTAGGACTGAGAAACAGGGAGGAGAGGGGTGGAGACATATAGAAGTAACAAAGAAGAAATTATTAATGTGACCAATTTCATAAAATGATGCAAGTTTGCATTGAATCAATGATAGTTTCATGTATTTTATGTGACTATAACCAGTTAAAATGGTTATAACTGACCAATTTATTCTTTCCTAATACACATATGAACTTGAGTGACATCCCATTCTTAATCCATAGGGTTTAATATGATTTTGGCTCACCCTTTACAGCTATAACAGCTTTAACTCTTCTGGGAAGACTTTCCTCAAGGGTTAAGAGTGTGTTTCTGACCGTTCATCCAGAAGCGCATTTGTGAGGTCAGACACTGATGTTGGATGAGAAGGCCTGGCTCACAGTCTCCTCATCCCAAAGGTGTTCTATCGAGTTGAGGTCAGGACTCCGTGCAGGCCAGTCAAGTTCTTCTACACCAAACTTTACACTTGGCACAATGCAGTCAGACAAGTACAGTTCTGGTAATTGCCAAACCCAGATTCATCCATCGGCTTTCCAGACAGAGAAGCGTGATTTGTCACTCCAGAGAACATGTCTCCACTGCTCTAGCGTCCAGTGGCAGTGCTTTACACCACTGCATTCAATGCTTTGCATTGAGCTTGGTGATGTAAGGCTTGTATGCAGCTGCTCAGCCCTGGAAACTCTGTTCTTGAGCTGATCTGAAGGCCACATGAAGTTTGGAGGTCTGTAGTGATTGACTCTGCAGAAAGCTGGCGACCTCTGTGCACTATACCCCTCAGCATCCGCTGACCCTGCTCTGTCATTTTACGTGGCCGACCATTTGTTGCACAGGTGGCGTCCGATCACGGTAACATGCTGGAATTCACTGAGCTCCTGAGAGCGACCCATTCTTTCACTAATGCCTGTAGAAGCAGTCTGCAGGCCTAGGGGCTTGATTTTATACACCTATGGCCATGGAAGTGACTGGAACACCTGTCTATATACACGGTGAGTCAAAAGTCACAGGACACCATTTTATTTTATTTTAATTTTTATGCTGCCACAGGCCTCCACGATCCGGTGCTGAAGGTGGTGTTTGTTGCAGATTTTCTCAGCATACACAATTTGTTTGAGATGACCCCCAGAGATAAAAGTCAACAATAAAAAAAATAAGGTGTGTATGTGTGTGTGTGTGTGTGTGTGTATGGACACACTTAAGTTAATACACAATACTTAATATTTATGTAATTAATTTAAGATATAGGAAAAAAAAAACTAAAACAGAAAATATTGCGAAATAAAAATATGGCCTGTGCAAAATTTATGGCACATTTTAGACATATTTTAGGACATTGTTTATTTTTTTATATGACTCGTATTTTTCCCAGTTTATCAAACTCAAGCAACTAGATAGAAATTGTACAGTAAAAAATTCAAATATATATAAGGACCTATATAGTGCTTTATGAGGTTCTCCTGAACTTTTTAATAACTGTTTTTTTCTGGTTTTCTGGTTTGTCTTGATAAAATGCAAAAACACACAACCTCTCTTTGTTTATATATGGAAAAATGGGATAAATGCAAAACTTTGACATGAATTATTCAACGCACACTGACTACACAGACACACACAGATACAGTCACACATGCACACACACCCCCAGCAGCACGCAGACAGACAGTGACGCCCGTGGGTATGAAAGGAAACCACCTTTCCTGTCAGCACAGCCTCCATTAGCAATAATGCAGGAGACAACAGGTCTGCTTCCCCATTAACTCTAATGGAGGGTCCAGTGACACACACACACACACAGACACACACACACAAAAACATAATGCAGACACAAAGACGTGCACACACACACACACACACACACACACACACACACACATATTTTATACTCTTTATTTGGGCCACAATTTAGTAATAATTCATAATGGGTCTAAATGCCTGGGGATGTTTTCAGACACTGGATATCTCTGCCACAATGTGTTCAGCAAAACCGCACACAGACTGATAACAGCTCTTTTAGTTTACATATTAAACACATACCAAAAAATATACAGAACACTCCCTCTAGGACAGCATTTCGCTGCTGTCGGAACAAAACCTCACATCTTCATTTTTGTTGTTTTCAGTTTTTTACATAATCCAAACATGCCTGTTTACATTGTGTGTCAATGTCATGATGAATGGACCAAAAGAAGCAACAAAAAATGACTCGGGAAGATATCTGGTTCCATTAAAAATATGTTTTTCCTTCTCCTGTAAAGTTACCATTTTGAAGATACGAGGTTTTATTCCATCAGCAGCGATTTGCAAAATTCATTGCAGCACCGGCCCTGGCTTAATTTGGAGAGCATTTCTTTCTTTAATCTTGTCAAAATCTCCCAAACTAAAGAACCGCTCTAATTTCAGTGTCATTAGAACACAAATGAACTCTTCCTCCCCCACTGCATTCATTCTTGAAGCAGACGACTGCGGCTAAACGACAAAAAAACAATCTGCCATCCAGCAGTCACAGTTTAAGACTGTGCGAAACGATTTAATTGCATTTAAAAGCTCTCAGTCTGGTAATGGAGCAAATATCCTGAGGATCAGCTCCGTCTCCTGACCAGCGGTCGGAAGCCAAAGCCTGCAGCGGTTCTCAGTCTCAGCACAGGAGCTCAGTCCAGGCACTTTCGTGTGTTCATTTGGTTCTAATGCTGCTGCCTTCACACATGATGGCTTTGATAAACACATGTTTGATAAGTGAGTAAGATCAGTCAGGTGTGACTATCACCCCACAAGGCACTCTTTTAAAAAAGATGGTTCTTCATGGGTTCTTTAGCTAAGAAATTGTTCTATATAGAACCATGGACACTCAAAGAACCTTGCATGATGTTTCTATATGTATATCTCTTTTGAAAAGGGTCCTAATTAGCATCCAAAGGGGTTCCTCCACTGTTATAACCTTGACTTCGTAACAATAATAGAACCATTTTCTAAAAGGTTCCATATAATATTATCTACAGCTCATTCTAACGAATCCTTTCACAATGCAAAGAACCTTTTATTTATGCAGAGGGTTCTTTGAGTGTTCATAGTTCTACATAGAACCATTTTCTGTACTAAAGTACCCTTGAAAAACCCAAATTTTTAAACTATATAGCACCAAAAAGGGTTCTGCTATTGTTGCAATGTGAAGCTCGTATACAAAAGGCACAGAACCTTTATTTCTAATTGTGTATGGTGAGTGAATTAGCAATTAGCCAACATGGACCCCCGAATACCGGAGGTATTTCAGACACTGGTGGTCTCTGACTTTTATACTATCGATCAACAGACTGAGAGACTGATGGAGGTGTGAGGATGGTGTATACTGTGAGAAATTAAGGTTCTGTGAGGGTTTGTCTTTAATTCATCAAGGTATAAACAGTGTAAATGTTCCCTCAGAGGTCCAGCAGTGGTTTTAAGGTCTAAGTGAAAAGTTCGTATTTGTACCTTTTCATAACCGAATGTTTTAAAACAGAACAGTAGACTAAAAGGCTGGAGGCGAGGCGGGGTGTGTGGAGTCAGTACAGCTTAGAACAGATCATTTCAGTGGATTATGGTTCAGTTATGTTCCTTGACTAAAGGAGATGCACCCTTGAGGGTTCAACCCCAGTGACAGTTTGGGACCTTTATTTCTGAGAGTGTACAGTGAATATTAATACCGCACCTCATGCTATCAGTGTCCACGCTGTATCCTGTATGCGAGGGTTTGCTTTAATGTGGCAGAAAAACCTACTGCCTGTGAGAGGGTGAGTAAGCAGTCTATTTGAATTTATTGGCCGTGGGAACTGGGGTGGGGGTGGGGTTTGGGGGGTGCATTATCAAATTGTATTGTTCCTTTAGCTACAAACCTACGGTGCCAGAACGGCATGTAAGTATTGACAAATCAATAAATACTACATCACAAATCGAACCCAGCGGCCTCCATAACTGCGGCAGAGAATGATTACATACAGCCAAAAACAGGACCAGCACAGACACTCAGACACACAGACACTCAGACTCACAGACACTCAGACTCACAGACACACAGACACACAGACACTCAGACACACAAACACTCACTCAGACACACAGACACACAGACACTCAGACTCACAGACACTCAGACACACAGACACTCAGACACTCAGACACACAGACACTCAGACTCACAGACACTCAGACTCACAGACACTCAGACACACAGACACTCAGACACACAGACACTCAGACTCACAGACACTCAGACACACAGACACTCAGACATACAGACACACAGACACTCAGACACACAGACACTCAGACACACAGACACTCAGACACACAGATACACATGCACAAGCATCTGCACTGCACTCCTCACTGTGCTTGAAGAGGAATGCAGGAAGTGTTGGGGGGGGGTCTGAGGGGGCTGCAGCATTCCCAGATTTCAGGATTGCAACCACTAAATATAATAATAATAATGAATATAATAATAATAGTGATAATAATAATAATAATAATAATAATAATAATAATAATAATAAAGAGATCTGAACTTAATAATAATTATATGAACAAATAATAATTTGTGTAAAGTATAGAGATGTGTGCTTGTTTTACAGTGGAGTAAAATTTTTTCTGTTTTTTTTTTTTTTGTAACACTGCTGTCAGAACAAAACCTTGTATCTGCAAAATGGAGAAGAAAAAATATACATTGCCTTGAATGTAAGTCAGTGGCACCAGACTTTTCCAAGTAATTTTGGGCTGTTTCTTTTGGTCTGTTTATCATGAAATTTACACACAATACAAAGCGTACAAAGATCCACAAAAAATACAAAAGAGAGAGCAACAGGTAATTTCAAATTATGTCAAAAAACTGAAAAACGCAGATTTTTTCCAACAAAAGCAATATATTTTCAAAACTGGCTATAGCTGTGCTTTGCTTAAGCTAAGAATTTTTTTTTATTAAAGTGAGTCGAATCACTTCCTTCGCCGCCTGTTGGCCACATTTTGAGAGCTGCTAAAACACAAGAGGTTTAGGTGCGAAGTGGGAAAGTGTGTGCTGAGCTGCCAAATATTATTTTTAAAATTTAAGCTACTCATCAGTGTGCTTTACAGAGTTTAATCTCACCAACACATATCATCAAACTGACTGGGTCACCATTTAGTACATCCAAAATGAGAGAACAATGAGATGATGTTTATATATATAGTGTTCAGAAATATTCAGTTTGAGGTAAATCAAAAAAGACAAATAATTTCCCTGTCATTAATTCCATGTAAATGCTGTTTAAAATTTCAGCATCCCAACCTAAATTAATAAAAAAGGCATAAAAAATTTAACCATTTTGAACCCTCAAACAATAATCTACTTTAATATTTTTTATCCACTGTTTCTATTTACCATGACATAAATATAGGCATTTTATTTACTAAGTAAATTACTAAATTACTAAATTAGTAATTACTAAATTACTAAGACCTACAGTGTCTATATTTGTGTTGTAGTCATGAGGACCCCGGGTTCCTATCACCACCACTGTAAAGAAATCTGAACCATTTCACACCAAACCGCTCAGAATCACTCTGTTTACACCTCGCACTGAATTATACAGACAAATCTATAGAAGTCCCCTTTAGTGTGGTTGTGCTTGAGCTTGTTGATTTGTAGCGGAGATTGGTTGATTCCTGTAACAAAAGTGGACACTACCAGGGACTTTGCTCAGTACAGGGCTGGCTGAGTGATGTTTTCTTCACTGAACGGTGAGATAGCTGACACTAACAGTGATGATGTGTGGAGCTCATCTGTAATCTGAACCGTGACTATTGTGTCTCTGCCGTGCAGATGGCCTCAAGAGCTCACTTCTCTTCTAATTACTTCCAGGTCACAGAGCCGCTGCTTAGCAGTAGGCCCAAAAGGTCAGAGGCAAAAAAGTCATGTTCATAATTTGCCCCCACCTACCCCCTCTCTCCTAGCATGCTCCTTCAGCCACCTGCCCCACCGCCATGACCGCCTTTTGGCCAATCAATGCTCTATTAATTAGCATAATGAAGTGGTGGCTCATGGCATTGGCTCTTCTTTCCAGCTCATTAGCACGGAGCACTTAAAGGAGCTGTCAATCAAATCATGACCCTGCTCAGCCATGGAGGCTGTTACAAGCCTCCAGCCTGCAAACACAATAGATACAAATGTATAACTCAGAGCTTGAGGTGTGATTTCATATTAAATTCCTTTTGCTTTGAGTGACTCTGTATCTTCATTTTGTTTATATTATTAAAACATATGAGAGAACATTCTATCTTGTCACCACCAAAACAATCATAACACTGCTGCACTACATACTTTACCAAATGTTTCTGCAGTGACCGTTTCGGTAGTGACAGTTTTAGTTCGTTTCGCACAAAACTCAGCTTTGAACAGTTGAATAAACATAAAATCATCATATTTTTCATTAAAACAAATGAAAAATACAATAAAGTAAACTTGTGAAAATCAAACTGGAACTTTAAGAATCGTCACTTTTTCTGCAAACACACAATTTCTGCAATTAAGTTTTTTTGTGTGTGTTTTAATGAAAAAACATGGTGACTTTATGTGTGTATGGCGATTCAAAGGTGTGTGGGCTGGCTAGAGTTCTGCTCAAAATGAGCTCAATTTAAATATTTGGTATTTGACTGATTGTTTTGGAGGAGATAAATTGGAATCATGATTTTTTAAAAATAAAATATACAATAATTAAGGTATACAGTAACTCAAATATATATCAGAGTTGTATATATATGTGTATACAATACTAAATATTTAATATTTATATATAATATAAAATATTATAATATTTAATATTTATTTATATTTGAGCAGAAACCAGCCAACACAGCTTTGAATGGCTGTACACACATTATATATATATATATATGGCAACTTTACAGGAGAAGGGAAAAACATACTTTACTTTTAATTTTGATCAATGGAGCCAGACGTTTTCCCAAATCGTTTTGAGACATTTCTTTTGATCCATTCTACAGGGAATTTACACCCAATTAAAGAGCAACAGACATTTTCAAATTATGTCAATAACTGAAAAATGACAAATTGGAGATATGAGGTTTTGTTCTGAGGGCAAAGATATACATACACACACACACACACACACACACACACACACACACATAGATAGATAGATAGATAGATAGATAGATAGATAGATAGATAGATAGATAGATAGATAGATAGATAGATAGATAGATAGTACAGTGTGACAGTGCACAAATGGAAAATGGAAAAGTGGTAGCAAAAAAAAAAACATAATTTTCTTTGTATGTATCTTTGTAAATATGGATATTCTTTGTATATTTAAATATGTAAAGAGCGGCAATAATTGTGGAGGGCACACTGTTTTATACTAAGAGCCCAGTATACAGGCTCTGAAAACGATGCAGTAAATCTTCAGAGCGTTTCGCAGTTTTACGGTCTGGAATCTTCCGAGTTCAGCAGAGCTCAGTATTCACAGAAGCTCAGATCACTTCCCATTTCCTGCTGAGTGTATCCCGTTTCTTCCCTATTGATTACCTGCCCCTTCAGCATTCTAATGTCTGTAGTGGGCAGCCAGCGCTGTCCACACCACGGCCCGGCACTCTCTGTAGGGAAAAACAACTCATAACAAGGAAATCTGAGAATCAGATGGCATTTCTTCAGACGCACAGCGTAAACATGACTGTGTAAAGCTGTTTAAATGAATACAGCAGCTATGAGGCCTAAAGATACTTCATCATCATTATTATCATTTACTTCAAGTTTGTTTTGTTTGGATCTGGAAATTTTTAATCTCAATGCTGACATGAACATCTGAGCAATGACATTTCAATCCAGGCTGTTTTGGGTATTTTGAGAAATTACAGAGATACTTTATACACTTTTAAAAAGATGGTTCTTCAAGGGTTCTTTAGTAAAGACAGTGATTCCATAAAGAAACATGAACACTTTGCATTCTTAAATTGTTCATTGCATCTTCAGATTGATGGAGAATGTATTGTATATGGTTCTATGTAGTACCTTTTTGAAAATGGTTCTATGTAGCACCAAAAAGGTTCTTCTATTGTTACAAGATTTGCATTGTAACAATAGCATAGCCTTTTTGGTTCTAAGTAGAGCCAGGTTCTATCAATCTGAATAACCATTTCATTATGCAGAGAACCATTTAAGCATGAAAGTCTTCTGATGATTTAGACTACAGGGTAAATTAGTTGACAGGTAACATCTGAAAATGTCCCTATTTTGACCCATAACATCAGTGGTAGGCCGTGACCACATGTCATTTTCTTCATCAGGTTAACATCTAATTTGAATATATAGTTGAATTAAAATCATTTAAAAATTCTAACCAATGAACTGTATGTAACATAGTTGACGGTCAATTAATATACTCAGTGACAATGTCCTATTATACAAACTGAGAGGATGCTCACTGCTGTGTGTTCAGTATGTCCACCACTGAGGAAAATGACCTCATGCGATGATGGTCACAGGGTATTGTGATTGTTTTTGAGTTCAGCTAGCAACACTAGCTTTTGCGGACATGCATAAATTAAGATATTTAAATACTTTAAATGAGAAAATCTAATTTTAAAAATATTATTTTTATTTTGTGTTTAAACTTTTTAAATATATATATTTTAATCTATATATATATTAAATATATATATATATAAATAATATTTTAATGTTTTTTATTCATTATTTTGAAACCAAGACACCCTCAGCTGAAAAACAGACATAGCAAATAATGTCAATGTAAGAACATTGTGACAAATATCAGTCAAGCTAAATGAAGCATAAGGATGCATATAGTTAAAATAAATATAATTCTCATCAATGGACATAGACGGTATCCGAAATTATGGAATGACTCAGGAACTATAATAACCCTGATTTGAACAGGACTTCTATCGCTGAAGGAGCTCCAAGATTGACATAGTATGTACTTAAGAGATCTGTTAAAACTACAGACATTTATAGATTTATGTGGACTAAAATCGTGCATCTCATCAGCAATAACTTTACAGTCCCTCCCCTGATAAAACCAGCCCTGCTCCAACAGGCCTATACACTGTAATGAACAGCCGGCCTATGATCTCTGACAGCTCTTTTGCAACCCAGCCACCTACATTTTTAGGCAGTCATTCCAAAATGTCTTGCATGATTTCAAAAATTTGGAGAGTAGTGCCCCCCCACCCCCTCACACCCCCTCCCCTTCATTTACACCACTTACAATATAAATACACTGCAGAGGTTTAGGAACAATAAATTGCAGTGTCATGCAGACTTGCTGGCGTGTGTGTGTGTGTGTGTGTGTGTGTGTGTGTGTGTGTGTGTGTCTTCAGAGGGCCATATTGCAGGCATATGGTCATACAGCACGCAGCAGTGCGCATACCGGCCCTCCAGAGACGCTCTTAACCAGGCAGCATGTCCAGAGACCCTCACCTCTCAATTTCCAACACTGACATACACATCTCACACTAACCAGCTCAATCTGCCACTCAGGCACACACACACACACACACACACACGCACAGTCCCAGTCAAAAGTTTGGCCACCCCTGCTTTTTATTTCAGAATGAGTCCAGGGTTGCCAGATTTCATCATTGGTAAAAAAAAAAAAAACAGTGTAACTCTAGTAATTGATGCTGTGAAAAGCTGACACCACATTCTTGCTATGAGATGGTGAATTTTAAAAGTATATGGTAAAAATGGTGAAACTGTATGAGCATGTTCCTAGTACTCCTCATTTAACCTGGCAACCCAACCTGTTGAATTAGACTTTAAACATCTTAAACATGCATGTAAACCAAATGTGTTATTTTAAAACAACTTAATTTATAACAACTTAAATATCACTGCTGTCGGAACAAAACCTTGTATCTCCGAAATGGTCACTTTACAGGAGAAGAAAAAATATACTTTACTTTTAATGGAAGTCAAAGGAAGTGTAGAAGTCAAAGTAATTTGGTCCATTCATCATGAAATTTACACACAATGTAAAAACCAATAGATTTTGAGAAATTACAGAGATACTTTATACACTTTTAAAAAGATGGTTCTTCAAGGGTTCTTTAGTAAAGACAGTGATTCCATAAAGAAACATGAACACTTTGCATTCTTAAATTGTTCATTGCATCTTCAGATTGATGGAGAATGTATTGTATATGGTTCTATGTAGTACCTTTTTGAAAATGGTTCTATGTAGCACCAAAAAGGTTCTTCTATTGTTACAAGATTTGCATTGTAACAATAGCATAGCCTTTTTGGTTCTAAGTAGAGCCAGGTTCTATCAATCTGAATAACCATTTCATTATGCAGAGAACCATTTAAGCATGAAAGTCTTCTGATGATTTAGACTACAGGGTAAATTAGTTGACAGGTAACATCTGAAAATGTCCCTATTTTGACCCATAACATCAGTGGTAGGCCGTGACCACATGTCATTTTCTTCATCAGGTTAACATCTAATTTGAATATATAGTTGAATTAAAATCATTTAAAAATTCTAACCAATGAACTGTATGTAACATAGTTGACGGTCAATTAATATACTCAGTGACAATGTCCTATTATGAAAAGCTGACACCACATTCTTGCTATGAGATGGTGAATTTTAAAAGTATATGGTAAAAATGGTGAAACTGTATGAGCATGTTCCTAGTACTCCTCATTTAACCTGGCAACCCAACCTGTTATTAAAGAGGAATTCTCCATAACTCACTGTGTGAGTGGTTTAGTGTGAAGTGTCTTTACAGTGGTGGTGATAGGAACCAGGGGTCGCCATGACTACAGCACAAATATAGACATTTTATTTACTATCCTAAACCACCAGTGAAGCCTCAGGGGGCAAATATGTATATAATGAGATATTGGTATCATGTCAGTATGAAGCCCCAATCTGTCTTTTCTGGTGAATTTTGATAATTCCTGTTGTTTTCTTTTGTTTTGCATCTTTTCTATAAACATTGTAGTAGATTAAACTCTAATTGCTGTACAAATAAAGGCAGATGATCCCGATATATATATATATATGTATATATGTATATGTGTGTATATATATATATATATATATAAAGGAATCATCTGCCATTATTTGCCTATATATATATATATATATATATATATAGGCAAATAATGGCAGATGATATTTTATATATATATAAAAACATATGAGTTTCAAATCAGTTGCAGGAATCTTTACACAACTTAAGTGAAATTTATAAAGGTTGCATGAAATTTTCATGGTGCAAAGCCTTAGACTTCAGCTGAGAATACTGTAATACTTAATGTTTAATTAAAAATTTACATCTCTCAGTATTTATCTTTTTCATTTGATCTGTTTTCTTTTCTTATATGATTTAAAATCAGTGCTCATCATTTCTTACTTTACTGCTTTATCACCTTCCAGCACTTTGAACTACTATCAGCATGAAAAGTGCTATATAAATAAAGGTTATTATTATTATTGTTATTATTATTATAGTTATTATGAGACTGGGAAAAACAAACAAATGCACACAGACAAACACACACATACACACACAATCTCCGCTCTGAGGGCTCAACCAAAACCCCCTCTATGTTGTCCTCTGGGGGTCTCTGGCCAGGCTTTCGTTGGGTCTCACTAATCCTCAGCACACACAGCTACACTGGGAACTGTTAGCATCTCTCACTAATGCTAAAGCTAAAGCAAGAAGCATCGATCCGTCAATCCGGCCCTAAAGAGCGGCTTCAGTGCCCGGTCACAGCCGGTGGATATGGGACGGAAATCAAATCCATGTGGAGGTATAGAGGAGTGTTAATGGACTCAAAGAATGCAGGCAGATGATCTCTAGAACCGTAACACACACACACACACACACACACACACACACACACACATACACACACACATACACACAGGGATGGAGAAAATGAAAGGAGAGTCACTCACCAATCTGCTCTTGATATCATTCATTTACCTCTGACACCAGGAAATGCCTCAGTCAATTCATCGCACATTACTTTTCCAGAACAGTCCATCGATGACCACCGCACAAGTGCTTATTCAATAACACACACATACACACACACACACACACACACACACACACACACACACACACACACACACCCTAGCCTCCTCCCGCAAACCCCTCAGCACCAAAAAGGCAGAGAATTACCTGCTAATGCATTGATATATCAAATATCAAATATTTATCAAAGCGAGCGGCTGTTGGTTTAGCATCTATTGAATCTGATCTCTGGAGAGAGCTGAACTTGATGCCGTGCCAATTGTTTTACAAATAGTTTTCATCAACAGAGAGCAGCGTTTACGACTCCAGTGTCTGAACGTGGGGAGGACATAGACGCTGCAGTGTGTCACAGTCCAACTAGGAAGACAGAGGACGGCTGAGTAAACTAAACTTAACAAAAATTAACTTCACTCATTTGAATTGATCTGAATGTAAACTAGCGCTCCTATTAAAGAAGAAGAGTCAAAAGAATTAGACTTTAAACATCTTAAACATGCATGTAAACCAAATGTGTTATTTTAAAACAACTTAATTTATAACAACTTAAATATCACTGCTGTCGGAACAAAACCTTGTATCTCCGAAATGGTCACTTTACAGGAGAAGAAAAAATATACTTTACTTTTAATGGAAGTCAAAGGAAGTGTAGAAGTCAAAGTAATTTGGTCCATTCATCATGAAATTTACACACAATGTAAAAACCAATAGGTTTTTCAGATTATGTCAAAAAACTGAATAACGACAAAAACAGAAATAGGGGGTTTTGTTCTGACAGCACACACACACACACACACACACTTTCTAAGCCGCTTCTCCCTCAGGGTCGCGGGGTGGTGGTGCCGGAGCCTATCCCAGCGGTCATCGGCAGGATACACCCTGGACAGGTTGCAAGTCCATCGCAGGCCATGTTCTGACAGCAGCGATATATTTATATATTGTAATAGATGACTGAATATACACAGGGGTCCAAAAGTCTGAGACCACACTGAAAATCTGATTTCATTTAATCCTAGAAATGAACAACTGAAAATTTTACAATTTTGAAATATGTAAATAAGCCAGTGTTCAGACTGTCAGCTGAATCTGATCTGATCATTAGAGGCTTTTGTCGAAAAGGACACAAGGACCGACTTCTGAAATTCATCTAAATCTTTCAGAGATTTTACACACACTTTTTACGATGGTTCTTCAAGGGCTCTTTAGTACAAAATGGTTCTATATAGGACCACAAGCAAAGAACCCTTTGATTAAAGGGTTTTTGCATCATGAAATGGTTCTTCAGATTGATGAAGAATGTGTTGTATGTCGTTCTATACAGAACCTCTTTGAAAACAGTTCTATAGAGCACAAAAAAGGGTTCCGCTACTGTTACAGTGTCCAGCCTTAAACAATAAAAGAACCCTTCATATGGATATATGGAGCCCTTTTTAAAAAATGTTCTATGTAGACCCATATAAAACACATTCTCCAGCAATCTGAAGAACCATTTCATGATGCAAAAAAACATTTAAGCATGCAAAGGGTTCTTTGACTATTCGTGGTTCCAAATAGAATCATTTTCTTTAGTAAAGAACCCTTGAAGAACCGTTTTGTGTGTAGAGCTTATTCTTTCTTAGGCCCAATCCCATTTCACCCCTTGCCCCTACCACTTAACCCTTAGTCCTCCGTTTTGTGTGTTCACATCTAGGGGTACAGTGTTCTTGTTGAGATAGAGAGGTAGGGTGAAGTGCAAGGGCTACATGGCCCTCCAAACAGAGTGATACCTGGAGCACGAGACAAAAGAAACCCAAACATGTGAGAATTTTCTCTGTTAAAAAATGAAGATAACAGTTGTTTTATCTTAGTTTAATATCGTTTCAATGTATTGTGGTCATTTTCTTTATAACAAGCACAAAAAAAATGCTAATATGCATTGAAGTGTACTTTTCAAGACTTTTAACCCTATTTAAACATATTAAATATACATCTTTACCAAATGTGTTACTTTAAAACAACTTTTTTTAAATTTTATTTATTTATAACAACTTAAATATCACTGCTGTCAGAGCAAAACCTCGTATCTCCAGAATGGTAACTTTATGAGACAAAAGAAACCCACAAATGTGAGAATTTTCTCCGTTAAAAAATTACAAAGTTCACTGTTTTAGCTTAGTTTAATATCGTTTCAATGTATTATAGCCGTTTTCTTCATGACGAGCACAAAAAAAATCGCTAATAGCATGCTAATGTCTCGGGAGCTAGCTAGCGTTCCCATTCCACCTTAAATAGTCCGGCAGTATTGACGCCCGAAGCACCAGAATGTGAGTGCTGCACCATTTAAGGAGGAACAGGAAAATTCTAACAGGTGGCTGGTGAAAAGCTGACTTTAGCTTTGTGTCACTGAAGAATTAGGAGTGGGTGATGATAAATAACTGCCCCCCTCTTTGAAGGCCTATGATGCCCTAAATGTAACTAAAGCCCAGCAGTGAGGAGCTGAACTTCACCCTCCTCTGGTGTCACTGCAGACGGGCAGGGTCGCCTACAGAGCGGCGCTAATAGCTGAAGTAATGTTTTATTTTTTTTTTTGGGGGCCCCATTTCGTAGGGCAAGATTTTAACCACTACCCCTTGGAACCGAGTTACAAGGGGTTAGGGTGACACTCGAAAACAAGGGGTAGGGGTAAAAAGAAGAAATGGGATTGAGCCAAAATATGCACTGCTATTTTTATGAGTATCAAGCTTGTGTGTGTGTGTGTGTGTGTGTGTGTGGGTGGGTGTGGGTGATGTGTGCTGCTGTGCTACACCAAACCCAACCTTAACCTTCAAGGGAAATTCCACCAATTTTCAAACTTTCTCCATAATTCAGTGTGTCATGTAAACAGAGTGATTCAGAGGGGTTTGGTGTGAGATGGCTCAGATTTCTTTACAGTGGTGGTGATAGGAACCAGGGGTCCCCATGACTACAACACAAATATAAATATTTTATTTACTATCCATAAAGCTCAACAGCTTGTATTAGCACCTGATGTACCTTTTGGACTTCTCGATGTAAATGTAAGTTTGTGTATTGTATGTTTCACTTTTTCTGTAATACTTTAATTCTGTCTCACTGCACAAAGCTGATTTAACTGTGAGACGGTGACTGAGGCTTTAATAAATTCAATGTCATCATAAAAGGGAGTGTTTTATGTGATTCAACAGTTAAACATTGCAAATGTATTTTATAAATCTTCCTAAAAGTTATTCATTTATCAGAGTGTAAACTGTCTTTATCTGTCGAGAATCAATCAATAGGTCAGTAATAAAGTTACTCTCTCTCTCTCATTCTCTCTCTCTTTCACACACACACACACACACACACACACACACACACACACACACACACACACACACGCACACACTTTTTTATATACATCTGGATATGTATGATTTGTACACTGACCAGCCACTTTATTAAAACCACATCCTTGTTTCTACGCTCATTGTCCACTTTATCAGCTCCACTGACCATATAGGAGCACTTTGTAGTTCTACAGTTACAGACTGTAGTCCATCTGTTTCTATGATACTTTGTACCCTGTTCTTCAGTGGTCAGGACCCCCATGGACCCTCACAGAGCAGGTACTATTTTAGTGGTGGATCATTCTCAGCACTGCAGTGGTGTGTTGATGTGGGGATGGTGTGTTAGTGTGTGTTGCGCTGGTGCGAGTGGATCAGACAGAGTTTTTAAACACCACAGTGTCACTGCTGAACTGAGAATAGTCCACCAACCAAAAATATCCAGACAACAGCGTCCTGTGGGCACTGATGAAGGACTAGAGGATGACCAACATAAACTGTGCAGCAGCAGATGAGCTGTCGTCTCTGACTTTACATCTACAAGGTGGACTGACAAGGTAGGAGAGTCTAATACAGTGGACAGAGTCTAACAGAGTGGACTAAGTCATGGCTACCCATTAGGATCTTGTTCCCGTGCCTTACTAAGTCATGGCCGCCCATTAGGATCTCATTCCCAGGCAGTGCTAAGTTGTGGCCAAGCATTTTTTTATTTATACAGGATTCCACCAGCCGTGCTCAATAAAGTTTTTTTTGACAGTTTTTTCTGTGGGAGCACAATTTTAACTAATTTGGTGGAATGGTCCATGCATTCACGTGTGTGTGTGTGTGTGTGTGTGTGTGTGTGTGTGTGTGTGTGTGTGTGTGTGTGTGTGTGTGTGATATAGCTATGATACTTCTATCAGCATCTGTATGGATTGAGACAGAAACATATTCTGGTCCTAAAATGTAAGAAAGCAGAGGCTAAAGCGAAGGGGAGGTTATTTTGAGGGCGAGGACACAGCAGACTTTCCTCTGCGGACTTTTCTTTGTGTGAGTGTGAGGATGCACTCATGCGGCGCTGCTGTTTGAGTCTCTGGGATCCTTCTGGACACTCAGCATGACCACACACTCCCATCGATCAGACAGGAGCAGCCAAGCGGACACACACACACTCTTAAGACCTTCTCCCTCTCTCTCTGTCTCAGTCTTCCCCCCAATTCTTCCTCCATCACTCTGTGCATCCGTCCTTTCCTCCACTATTCTCTAATTTCTCTCTCTCTCTGTTTCTGTGTGTTTTTCATTGTAAACTGTGTTGTAATGGTCTAAGGCCTTGGTGAAAACCCTAACATGTGTTTACTGCTGCTCTCTCTATCTCTCTTGCTCTCTCTCTCTCTCTTTCTTTTTCTCTCTCTCTTCACTCCTCTGTTCACAAGAACAATCACTCAGGAGTACTTTCAGCTTAGTATTCCCCACTGTTTATTGAAAATCCATCTTTTACTACTGACAAACTGCTGTTTCATGAGGTTCGAGTGTTCTCTATTGTGCTCTACATCCATCTCTCTCTCTCTCTCCCTCTCTCCCCCTCTCTCTCACAGATGCATTTTATATACAGTCTCACAGAGAAAGTACCAGTCAGTTGGGTCTAGAGCTCACAGAGTTCTAAAATACATTTTTACACATTTATGCACATCTACGACCGCCTCAAATCAAGCCTGTATTAACTCTACTATACACTCTTGTGTTGTTGCTCACATGGACCACAGAGTGACCTGAACAACATAAACACAACAGTTTCTGTTCACAGGTCTTCAGGCTGGTGAATTTCTCACTCACTACCTCTTCCACCCTCCCATTCTGACAAGTTTAACTTTGGCCAACCTTGCACTCAACAACAACTGCACCTTACATACACTGTACTGCTGCTGTCACAACACTACTGTTTACTGTTTACACCTGTTACTTACACAGAACACTACTGTTTACTGTTTACACCGGTTACTTACACAGAACACTACTGTTTACTGTTTACACCTGTTACTTACACAGAACACTACTGTTTACTGTTTACACCGGTTACTTACACAGAACACTACTGTTTACTGTTTACACCGGTTACTTACACAGAACACTACTGTTTACTGTTTACACCGGTTACT
This sequence comes from Pygocentrus nattereri, assembly GCF_015220715.1. Lineage (NCBI taxonomy): Eukaryota > Metazoa > Chordata > Actinopteri > Characiformes > Serrasalmidae > Pygocentrus > Pygocentrus nattereri. The sequence continues at coordinate 7,065,673 of NC_051226.1, forward strand.
TACACAGAACACTACTGTTTACTGTTTACACCTGTTACTTACACAGAACACTACTGTTTACTGTTTACACCGGTTACTTACACAGAACATTACTGTTTACTCTTTACACCTGTTACTTACACAGAACACTACTGTTTACTGTTTACACTGGTTACTTACACAGAACACTACTGTTTACTGTTTACACTGGTTACTTACACAGAACATTACTGTTTACTCTTTACACCCGTTACTTACACAGAACACTACTGTTTACTGTTTACACCCGTTACTTACACAGAACACTACTGTTTACTGTTTACACCTGTTACTTACACAGAACACTACTGTTTACTGTTTACACTGGTTACTTACACAGAACACTACTGTTTACTCTTTACACCTGTTACTTGGACAGAACACTACTGTTTACTGTTTACACCTGTTACTTGGACAGAACACTACTGTTTACTGTTTACACCGGTTACTTACACAGAACACTACTGTTTACTGTTTACACCGGTTACTTACACAGAACACTACTGTTTACTGTTTACACTGGTTACTTACACAGAACATTACTGTTTACTCTTTACACCTGTTACTTGGACAGAACACTACTGTTTACTGTTTACACTGGTTACTTACACAGAACACTACTGTTTACTGTTCACACCTGTTACTTACACAGAACACTACTGTTTACTGTTTACACCTGTTACTTACACAGAACATTACTGTTTACTGTTTACACCTGTTACTTACACAGAACACTACTGTTTACTGTTCACACCTGTTACTTACACAGAACACTACTGTTTACTGTTTACACCTGTTACTTACACAGAACACTACTGTTTACTGTTTACACCTGTTACTTACACAGAACACTACTGTTTACTGTTTATACCTGTTACTTGGACAGAACACTACTGTTTACTGTTCATACCTGTTACTTACACGCTTCACTTTACTTAGAGTGGACTAATACAGCTTATGAGCTCTTATAATTGTTATGAACATTACTTGTAACGCATTATGTTAACAATTCATAATGCATAATAAGCATGGCTATAATGTGTAAGGATGTTTTGAGGATCTCAGAATATTTTACATGACAATGTTTTTAGGGAATGTTCCAAAATGCTGAATTCATAAAACAGAACATGTGTGTAATATTCTCAGAACATTTTTAGAACAAAATATTTCTAGCTGGGAACACTTTCTTTTAAGAAGCCCCGCCTCAATTTGCCTCAGCACTCAGACGTGCATCACATCACACAAGTGTCCACAAGTCTACATTGTGTTGATATTAATGATATTAATTTTAAAACATATAAAAAAAACATATGAAGTGTACAACGTCGAGCAGAAGGGAAAATGTTTTAATAAAAAATATTTTAATAAAAACGTCTTAGTTAAATTTACGCAATTTACCCCATCAGTCGAGTCTTAAGTTTGCTTCTGTAGTTTTAGCACTGGAGCTACAAGGCTAATGTAGCTAAGAAGCAATGAAAGTCTATACAGCCCCAATAAGCACGTTGCTAACTGCATGCATAAATCATACTTGGTTCAAACTGTGTTGGATGGATGGATGGATGGATGGATGGATGGATGGATGGATGGATGGATGGATGGATGGATGGATGGATGTGTAGATGGTTCTTCAAGGGTTCTTTAGTAAACAGAATCTATCTATACAGAACCATTTCATGCTGTTATTTTCCACCTCAGACTGTCAAATCAGAGACTATATATAAATATATATATTTGCTATAAATGACTGAATAACATGTTGTGCACAGAGATCATATTCGACATTGTGTTGATGTAAGTGCAGCGAAAACGGTATGAAATGTACAACGTCGAGCAGAGAAAATCTTTTAATCAAAATGTTCTAGTTAAAATCGAAATTTCAAGTTATTTTCACTTTATTTCTGTTTAAAATAGGTGAGTAAACTAACTATATAACTAGAATAACTATATAGTTTACACAATTTTAAAAATATTAATAAATATTTTTTTTTTTCGGCAACAGGGTTGAATGGTCAAGCTTTACTGCAGCCAAATCAGCTTTTTGTGTGTAAATTGTAAAAATAGATTGAGAATATTGACCTGTCTGATGGTCATTGTGCAGAAAACAACAAGATGATGCAAATTCTTGTTTATATCATAATAAATGGAAGGCAGGTTTGGGTAGTAGTGCTTCACATACAAGTTAAAATGACTTTTTGTTAAATTAAATAAATTAATATGGGGAAAAAATAATCCTTTAATATTACACTAAACTGCATTGTTAAATGGACCAAATTAAATTACAGTGAACCAAATAACTGCAATTATGGTGTCACTGGAAGACGGTGATGAATTTATTTCATAGAGAAGTTGGGAGTTGGGACAGACCCAAATCACCGTATTAAAGGCGGATACAGACGTTTTATGTGCTTTTGTGTTCATTTAAATGCTGACTGTAATAACTTTCTTTGACGTTTAAGGATCCCTTCATTTTTTACTGAAATAAAACTACAATAATAACAACGACAGTGACTTTATTGCTTTTAATAATGTAACTGAACATAAACTGAACTCTATTCATGGAAAGTTCCTGTAGTGTTTAGCATGCTAACAAGCATGCTAGCACAGTAAAGTATCAGCAGTATCAGCATCAGAAGCAGTGGTGGACAGTAACTGAGTAAATGTAATTAGTTTCTGTACTTAAGTAGTTTTTTCGTGTATCTGTACTTAAGTATTTCTATTTTGGGCGACTTTTTCCTTTCACTCCAGTCTAATATCTGACTTTTTCCTCCGCTACATTTTGAAAAATCTGTCGTTCCTTTTGGTTTCTGTGTGTATAAAAACGTAACATGCCAAAATGAAAGTTTATGTTTGGCTGGTTTATGTTTATGAACAGAGGCCTACAGATCAACATAGTAAAGGAGCTCATCTGTGATCCTGAGTTTAAAGCCAGTTTTTATTCAACTTAAACTTGGAACTAAGTTGTAAATAAATCTGAAACTGAAACTTTGCTTGTGTGTAAAAAGTGATTTCA
>NC_051226.1:7073700-7213700 GCF_015220715.1 Pygocentrus nattereri
AGGGGGGATTATGGTGTGGGGTTGTTCTTCAGGAGTTGGGCTCGGCCCCTTAGTTCCAGTGAAAGGAACTCTTAATGCTTCAGCACCAAGAGATTTTGGACAACTTCATGCTCCCAACTTTGTGGGAACAGTTTGAGGACAGCCCCATCCTGTTCCAACATGACTGCACAGCCATGCACAAAACAAAGGTCCATAAAGACACGGATGAGCGGGTTTCAAGTAGAAGAACTTGACTGACAACCAGCTAGAACACCTTTGGGGTGAATTAGAGCGGAGACTGTGAGCCAGGCCTTCTCGTCCAACATCAGTGTCTGACCTCACAAATGCACTTCTGGAAGAACGGTCAAAAATTCCCATAAACACACTGCTAAACCTTGTGGAAAGCCTTCCCAGAAGAGTTGAAGTTGTTTTCTATGCTGTCTATTATGTCTATGTGCGTCTGCATTAATGTTATATTTATGTATATTTTGCACACATATTTTGTTGGAGAAACGCAATCTCATTCAACTGTGCACTACTTCTTGTACAGTCTGAATGGCAATGAAGTTCTTTGACTAATATTTAAATTGTACTGTAAGAGTGATGTGGGATGGTCTTTCTGCCAAAGGGCTTCATAATGAACACACACCAGGGTGAGTTTCCCACATTCAGTCCGACAGTCAGATCTGCAGGCTTTCAGTGAACTGATGAGCATCTGACCTTCTCCCTGAAGAGGAAAACACACAGAGTTATCGAGTCTATGCTTTGATCTGCTGTTATGAAGGGTAAATTTCAGCACTTAGAACTGAAGAATGAGTCTGTGTTACTGAGCATAGAGTGAAGGCTATCAGTAATACACAGTGAGAATTATGATCAGACGCTCATACCTCCAGTGCATGTATATTCACACAGATAATATACTCAATGGTCAATTTATAAGGTTCAACTACCTTGCACAGAGGTACAGGGAACCTCTACAGAGAAACACTTCTATACAATTACTGTTTATCTGCTAAACTGAACATAACTGCAGTAAAATGTGCCAGAAAAATGCTCAAAATGTGCATTAAAAGTTGAAAATACATATTATACACACAACGAGCCCAGGGTCATACAAACTTTCGCATACAACTGTACACAGTTTCACACACCCAACATGCAGAGCTGAGCTATTAAAACCCATGAGGGAAACATAATGACACTTCACTTCCTTCACCAGACACAGTAACAGCACTTTAGTACACAGATCTACAGAGAGAGAGAGAGAGAGAGAGAGAGAGATACACATGTGTTGGTTCACTGTTGGTTTTGGATAGTAAATATAGTTTGTGTTGTAATCATGGTGAACCCTGGTTCCTACCACTGTAAAGAAACCTGAGTCTCTACAATAAACCCCGCTGAATGACTCTGAATGAGCCTTCACACCAAACCACTCTGGACGACTCTGTTTACATCCCATGCGTCCATCACAAGGCCTGCAGGCCAAGTCAGTCCCGTGGCACAATCCTATTCAGCCCGCAAAATCATTTTTATTCCAATTAATATTAGCCCATTTCACCATGAGCTGCACTAGAGTTCCCAGCATGCACTGCAACATAATATGCACTCCCACCTCCTACCCAGCAACCATCTATGGGACAGCACCATAAAAACAAAAAAAAAAGAAAAGATGCCAGGTGTCTGGGTCAAGTGAATGGGCAATTTTAAAAAGCTTACTGCCACTGGGGAACCGCAGCTAATGTAGTCTACTGCTTTATATAAAACAATTTGTTTTTATTTAAAACTACTTTTGAATTGTTTGCATGGTCAAGTATTCAGCGCCTGTTTTTTGCTGTTGTAGTTTTGGCATATTTTGGATAAATAATGCCCAGTTAGTCAGGGTAAAATGTCAAGTAAAAATCAAATAAAAATACAGCTGACCCATGATTTTTTTTATATGGCTCATTTAGTGGTTGAATTTGACACTCCTGGTTTACATCTCATCTCAAACACTGAATTGTGGAGAAAATTCCCCTTTAAAGCTAATGACTGAGTCATGCAGAAATGAAAGTGAGAACATTTTTCGTCCAGAAAGTGTACAAAAACAAGCAAATGCACACACATACAAACACATTCACCCCAGACCGGCATTAAACTGGACACAGAGCAAAAGGACAGTGAAGATGAGGGGGGTGCAACTCAGATGAATAATTTACTATAACAAAGAGAGAGAGAGAGAGAGAGAGAGAGATGAATGACGGACACACGGACAGAGAGAGAGAGAGAGAGAGAGAGAGAGGGAGAATAAGAGTCACCTCCATTGTCTGCCTCTTCATACAGAGGAAGTGCAGTTTTTATCTTTAAGTGCATCTTAAAGAGCAGAAAAGTTGAGAGCGAGAGAGAGACAGAGAGAGAGAGAGAGAGAGAGACAGAGAGAGAGAGACAGAGAGTGAGACAGAGAGAGAGAGAGAGAGTGAGAGACAGAGAGAGAGAGAGAGAGAGAGACAGAGAGACAGAGAGAGAGAGAGAGAGAGAGAGAGAGACAGAGAGAGAGAGAGAGAGAGAGAGAGATAGAGAGACAGAGAGAGAGAGAGAGAGAGAGAGAGAGAGAGAGCACTTGACATAAAAGTAAAATCATGGATAATAGTCTCTCCAGTGCGAGATGTGTTGGTTAATAGCTGTGTGGAGTGAGCGTGTGCGGAGAGGAAGGAAGCTTTCGTCTCCAGACTGCAGTCAACATCCACAACAGACCAGACGGCTGCTCCACACGGGGCCACCGCGCCAAAGCTCCCGGCTCCTTATTCAACACAGGCAAACACAAACACATCTCAACACACAGACTGACTGCATGCAGGATAACTGAGTGTGAACGGGTTTGAACCTTTACATGTTGAATAAAAAGCCACCCCACAGTGCACAACCGATGCATACATGCAGCTATGCAAGTGTTGCCATGGTGACAGCATTTATAACAATGATGTTACAACGCAAAGCCTGTAACAATAGAAAATACAAAACCCTTTTCAAAAAAGGCTCCTTATAACCACACACAACACATTCTCCATTAATCTGAATAACATTTAGAAATAACATTTAAGCACCAAAGTGGTTCTTTAGACTGATAGAGAATATTGCTGTAGATGGTTCTAAATAGAACCTTTTTGAACAGGGTTCAATTTAACACCAAACAGGGTTCTTTTATTGTTACGATGTCAAGCTCCAAACAACAGAAGAACCCTTGTTTGGTGCTACATAGAACCCTTTTCAAAAATTCATTTCTATAGTGCCGTCCCATGAAAAGATATAATAAAATATTTACAGAAATGTGAGGGGTGCACTCACTTTTGTGAGATACTTTATGTACCATTTGTTCACATGAAACTAATCTATATCAAAGAATGACATCCAACCCTTTTTGATGCCATACAGAACCCTTTTCAGGGACATTAAGGTTCTAGGTGGATATTATACAGAAACCTTTGTATACACTGATGTTGGCCGAGAAGGTCTGGCTCATAATCAATATTCTAGTTCATCCAAAATGTGTTGAGCGGGGTTGTGGTCAGGGCTCTGTGCAGGCCACTGGAGTTCCTCCACACCAAACTCATCAAACTGTGTCTTTATGGACCTTGCTTTGTGCACAGGGACACAGTCATGACGGAACAGGAAAAGCTCTTCCCCAAACTGCTGACACAAAGTTGGAAGCATATAATTGTGTAAAATGTCTCTGTGTGCTGTAGATTTAACATCACCCTTCACTGGAACTAAGGGGCCCAACACGTGAAAAACAGCCTCGCCCATTATCCCTCCTCCACCAAACTTTACAGTTGGCGCTGTGCCTTCCAGTAGCTAACGTGTCTCCACTGCTCCAGAGTCCAGTGGTGGTGCTTTACACCACTCCAGCCAGCACTTGGCATTTCCCATAATGATTTCAGGCTTGTGTGCAGCTGCTTGACCATGGTTAACCATTTTGTGAAGCTCCTGACTACAGTTATTGTGCTGTTGTTGCCTTCAGAGCTGTCATAGTCAGATCTGCCGGAGTCGTTAGCCACACTCTGTAAATGTTTACATTCCCTGTTTATATACAAACGGATAGAACAAAACTAATCCCATTTACCTGCTTTTTTTTTCCCGAGTATACAACTGCCCACATGTCCGGCTGGACACTGAAGGACGACTGACTGCCGAGCCCCCCTGCTACCCACTTCAGACCAGCTGCCCACGCCTACCACCAACCACCTTGGATGAGCTGCCCACCCTACCCTGATGTTCTCATAGACTCCTAGATATTCCTAATATCAATATTACTGCTGTTAATATTAGTAGTATAATCACTTGTAGGTAGTTTGACCAGAGGAGGATGGGTCCCCCCTGGTGAGCCTGGTTCCTCCCAAGGTTTCTTCCTCAGTTCTGAGGGAGTTTTTCCTTGCCACTGTTGCCCCTGGCTTGCCCACTGGGGGGTTTCTGTACATTCTTTCAGTCCTGTGGAAACTTTGTCTTTTCTGAAATCCTGTAAACCTGCTTTGTGACAACATCCGTTGTAAAAAGCGCTATACAAATAAATTTGATTTGATTTGATTTGATTCAGAGGCAGTTTGGAACCCTGTAGTGAGTGATGCAACAGAGGATCTGTTGGTGGTGCTACACACTTCAGCACTCAGCAATTTTTAAAGTTTCATAAAAATGTTCAGGCTTTGGGACAAATTTACTTCAAAACATTGGGATCTAACTGCTCACTGTGTGGCCATGAGGGACAGGGATGAAGGCATGCAATTCATGATAAATATAAGTCTTTCAAATTTACTGTAAAGAAATCTAAATATCTTCAAAAATCATACATTATTTATTATTATTATTAAGTATTATTTGAAATTTCAGGGTTGGGGTTTGTGACAGACACCTCCCAGTAGAAAGTCCTCTGCAAGTAATGATGTTCTACATATTTAGCTTATTACTATTTCAAGTAATGTCTTGGGTTTAAATAGATCATAAAATAAGCCTTGTAAAAATACTTTCAGATAATCAGGTAGACTGTCTGTATGTTGACTTTTAAGGTTTGCAGTGGAAAATCGTTCAGTAACATCAGATTATACACAATTTTCGCTGAAGCGTCATGAATCCAGTGACGTTCAGCAGTGACCTTTGTGTTCTTTGAAAAAGAAAAGCCCATATTTAGTATTTTTAGGCACTTTTAGGATATAAAGTTGACCTGTAGATAAATTATGGGAGTGATTAAATATGGAGGGTCAGTAATTAGTCTGTTGTAGCTGCTATTTGCATCCTCAGCCGTCAGGATGGAAAATGATGAATAACACTTTGTGCATAAACGTGATTGATGAGTTATGCATTTTCTGTCAGTATAATTTAGTGAATTCCAATACAGTCCAAAAATAGCCTGTACAGTCAATACACACACACACACACACACACACACACACACGCACGCACGCACACACACACACACACACACACACACACACACACACACACACACACACACACGCACGCACACACACACACACACACACACATGCACACACACACACACACACACACACACACACACACTGTAATCTGAATGAGTGGTCCCGAAAACTCTAGAAGTGAAGCACTCTCAGAGTGATGATTGGGAAATGAAAGCCCCTCTTGCCTAAATCCACGCCCACTACGCCACTCCAGCTGATTGACAGCTGTGACCCAGGGGCCTGCTCTCTGAGGCATGATGGGATTAGTAGTGCAATTCATTTAAAGGTTAAATCAACCTGGTTTAACCACACAAACCGGAGAACTCCACCTTTTCTGAAAGCAATAAAGGGAGAGCGAGGCACAAACAAATGTGAAGTAAAAAGTGTCGTAGATATTTAACGCAGTTAAATAGGTTCTAGAACGTTCTTTTCAGACATGAGTTTGGGTGTGCATCCTCTACAGAAGAATACACTTCTGTATACTTTAATACGCTGTTACTATTCATTTGCTAAATAGATAGATAGATAGATAGATAGATAGATAGATAGATAGATAGATAGATAGATAGATAGATAGATAGATAGATAGAAGGGCTTATATCATGCAAAAACATATTTTCTTCACTCTTTTGAAGTAAAAGAGTTTGTTGTAGTGTGAATGTTTAAAATGTACTACTCGCTCCCCAGTCCATACAGTCCATACAGTCCATACAGTCCATACAGTCCATACAGTCCATATGGTCCATACTAGCCTCAAAGATAGCCTGTTATGAATTCAACATTTTTGCAATGTCATGAAAAACCAAATCTGCCTGCGTATGTTCAGCATTTTGCACTGAAGTTACAGGGAATTTTTTTAGCTTGAACTGCTTGAACTGAATTAGGTGCATCAGAACGGTGGCCACATATACATATTAAAGGTACAGAAACAAAAGCACCCTGTATAATGATACACTCTCAGAAACAAAGATACTAAACTGTCACCCTCAAGGGTTCATCTCAGTACCTTTAGTGAGGGAACATAACTGAACCATAATCCACTGAAATGATATTCTCTAAGATGTACTCACTCCACACACACCCTCCCGTATCCAGGGTTTTTATTTTAGGTCCAAATATGTACCTTTCACCTGGAAAAATGTATTTAAGGTTCCCAAATGGATCATAAAACCACTGCTGTACCTTGGAGAGAACATTTACATTGTTTGTACCTTGATGAACGGAAAATGTACCAGCACAGAACCTTTATTTCTAATTATGTATGCAATAAAATCACATAAAAAAATTAAACAAAATATAAACAAGATGTAAAATGGGATCTTTAACTGATTTTCACTTCAATAATCAACAAAACATACAATTTGGCTGAGGTGTTCAATCTTTTGCACATGACTGTATGTGTGTGTGTGTGTGTGTGTGTGTGTATGTGTGTGCCTGCATGTACACACACATTCAGGGAGAGAGAGAAGGAGAGGTTTTAAAGCCTGTAATGGTCACTCTTAGTGCTTCCTCTGCTAACTATGCTGACCTCTCCTCTCTCCTCCCTGCTCTCTGACCCCTGAGTGGACAGGGATGCTGCAGTGCAATCTTCTCTTATCATTAGTGTGGGTCAGCATCAGCCACTGTACAGCACAGCCACTGTATGTACACAAACACTGTGAGCCCAAATACGTTCACTCCAAAAATTAGACATAAAATATTAAGTTTGGTGAACAAACCAGCAATTTTAGGCTCAATGTACACAGTAAAAATGACTCGTCAGATCAACCTAAAGAACATACTTTATGTCATAACAAGCAAATTAACTCGTTTTTTTCAACTTATCCTCTGTTTTGGGTTCAGTTGACGAGCCATAAGTTGGAAGGAAGGTTTACTCAAGACTAAACTGAACTGCAGTTCATTCAACTCAGAAATGCCATTTGAATGTATGAAATCATTAAAAATGTTTGCTTGTCTTAAAATAGTAATATATGGAACATCTTGAGTTTTTAGTACAGCACACTTAATTTATTTAGGTTAAAACAAATTGTGAGATTACAGTATAAATGCACTGTAAAAACAATAATAATAATGTTTTTTTTCTATAGCTCCTTTCATACATTAAAAATGTAGCTCAAAGTGCTTCACAGTGCAAAGTAAACACGACAGCAGAAGAAGAGAAAAAAGAGTCAAAAATAAAAACAAAATATAATAAACAAATACTAAACAGCAGAGAAAGGAAATATTAATAATGACATTGAAATTATTCTAGTAAAAACAAAGGAAATATACCAAAAATAATGAAACACTAAAGTAAAAAAGTAAAGAAATACTTTTTTTTCTTGTACTTTAACTGATGTCTAGATTTATTCCTATTTTCTATTTTTCTGCATAGTGTATGTAAGTTTATGTGCAATTATGCAGTGTGTGCTGCTATTGAAACACTGCAATTTCCCTTCGGGATCAATAAAGTTCTGTCTATCTGTCTATCTAAACATCGACAGAAAGAGTCTGACAGAAGTTTATTGGTAACGTGTTCCAGATCTGTGGTGCATAAAAACAGAACCTCTCCGCTCTTTTCAAGTTTCCTCCATGGAACATGGAGAAGCAGCACTAGATCCCACGAATGTTAACTGCGGTTGAGTTTGACACCCCTGCACAAGATGACCTTAAAGCTCGATTTGGAATATAATCTATCATGAAGTCACATGATGTAATTTTACCTCATTTTTTGGGGGTTGAACGGATAAGCCAATTTTATAGTCAGTCTAACCAAAAATAGCAATTTGCCGATATATTTGAACAGCTGATTAGATTACTATGTGCTCATCAAACACTGATGGGTTAACCCTTAGTGTGTATGTAGCATCCTGCCACAGTCAGCAGGAGGTAAGACAGCTCACTGAAGCACACCCAAGGAGCACCTAAGGGAAGGCAGTCTGGATGGAACGAAACACTGATGATAAGTAAAACAAAAGGAGAGGAAAACCCAGCCTGCAAATAGAGGGAGCCAGGAGCCAATGGGAAAGGAGGAGGTTTTACCCAAACAAGACTGACAACAGATTAAACTGAACTGCAATAAATTCAACTCAGAAAAGCCACCTCAATGTATGAAATCATCAAAAATGTTCCTTTAATTCCTGCCTTCCACCCAATGATGGCTGGGATAGACTCCAGCACCCCCCCCAACACCCCCCCCATGAGACTGTGAGGGAGAAGCGGCTTAGAAAATATGTGTGTGTGTGTGTGTGTGTGTGTGTGTGCGTGTTCCTTTAATGTCAAATAGTGATATGTGAGATATATTCAGTTTTATGTACAACACATTTAATTTATTTGGGTTTAAACAAAATGTGGGATTACAGTGTGCATATATACGCTGTAGAAGCAAATGCTGTAAAATGAGTAGTAATCTAGTGTACATTAAAGCTTTGTAAATGCCAGAGGTGGAGAATGTATGAGTCAATACAATCTATTACTACACGTAAAGGGGACGTCCACCTGTTTTCCAAAATTTCAGCATAATTAAATGTTTAAGATGTAAACAAAGTTCATTCAGAGTGGTTTGGTGTGAAATGCTCTGTTCTAGAGAAACTTACCGAGTCAGAAATGTTCACAGTGGAGGTCATAGGAACCAGACGTCCACTTCTGAAAGTTATTACATAAAATGGCTATGAATACATGCATGGCCTGAAGCCTTTTTAATGATAGTTTTTTGACTTAAAATGTGTTCAAATCTATTGTGAGGCAAAATAATCCCAAAAGAAAACCTTTTTTTTGTATTTCAGGTTTTCACTTCTCAGTGAACTCAGACGTGTGTGTTTCAGAGTGTAGCACAGGACAAGACTAATGAGTAGTGACGTAACTTCATCCAGCAAGTTATACGTAATCTCATTACAGGTTGAGGAAAGTAATTAGTCAAGTCAAGTCAAGAGGCTTTTATTGTCATTCCATCTATATATGTTACTCTAAGGAACAACACGGTGCAACATGGAACAAAATACGCAGTACAAAGTGCAACGTGCAGACGTAAGTGTGCATAAATAATTAGACTAGAACCAATACAATAAATACAATAAATAAAACAGACATCAGACACAGTAAACAGAGAGGACAGGGCAGCACTGACACAGCACTCATTTCTGAGCATGACGTAGGGTATATAAGGTGCAAAGATTATTTAACATGCTGTGACCTGCGAGTTTATCAGATAACATAGGAGAGCACAGCAGTTCCTGAGGTAGAATATATAATTAGTAAAGTCATTAGTAATTAGTAAAGAGTAATAAGGAAAGAGTAATTAGTAATTAGTAATTGGTAAGCTGGGTTTTTTTGAGTAGCTTCCCCAATGCTGGTGTGTACTGGCCAGCAAGAGGTCAAATGTTTTAATCCTGCTGAAAGCTTCGTGTTTACAGTGGACACTAAACCAGTGCGGCTGTGGCCTTACAATGCTGAGCCCCGGGGGTCATGATCTTTGACCTTTCCTCCTTACCAGCATAGCTTCTCTCATAAATCTGTTGGGGGGCTTCTGCCTAATGAGTTCTCCATAATATTCAGTGCTATTGATCTCACTCACCTTCACACCCATACACACACCCACACACACACACACACCGTTAAGAATCTGTTTTTTAGAAGCTGCCATGTCGTGTGTGTAGCGAGTGAGATGTTTATGGCTTAATATACAGATGAACATTCTAGTGCCTGTAACATGGAGCGATGAGGCAGACGCATACGCTGAGATAAGCAAGATTTATTTAGGGCAAATCCAGGGTCATGGTCGATACAGTCCACGTTCAAGTAGCCAACACGAAGAGCAGGAGGGACAGACATGACAAGGAACACAGAATTCCAAACACTTAACAAAACACTTCAAACCATACAATACATACAACCAGCACGTCAAAACAAGCACACATTCAGCACAATCAAACATACATCCAAACAAAGACCAGCCAGCACAAGGGGGCAAACACAGGGCTTAAATTCAAACACAGGTGGGAACAATCAGGAACAGAGTCACTAAACAAGGGGGCTGGACTAAAAACCAAAACAAAGAAAACAGGTGGACTAGACCAAAACACAACACGAACACATGGGCAGGACTAGGAGGGGCCAATCGTGACGGTACCGCTGTGTAATATTAGAACCATAAATGTACCTTTAATGCTGATGTCACAACTGCTATTAAGACAATTATCAGAAAATAATTAACATACTTAATTAGAATTAATATTTAATTAGAATATATAATGCAATTCATACTCATGTATTATATTAATTTACTTATATACGTATTGCATTATTTATTCTAATTTACCTAGAATTATGAGTTATTTTTTATTTATTCTGTATAACATTAAATTAACTGCAAGTATTTTGCCATTTCTTTAAAAGACAAAAACAGGTAATTATTGTCACTTTAAATATAAAATGACACATAATCGATAGCACAGTGTGTATATATATATATATACACTCTCTCTCTCCATATATATATATATATATATATATATATATATATATATATATATATATATATATATATATATATGGAGAGAGAGAGAGAGAGAGAGAGATAGATAGATAGATAGATAGATAGATAGATAGATAGATAGATAGATAGATAGATAGATAGATAGATAGATATTTATGAAAGTATTGATTTTTGCTGCTGCTCTGCTTAGTAGTAGCAGCAAAATTGCTTTTGTTTTCATTGTTCTACTATTTACATTTATGAAATAACATATATATTGCTTAAAAATAACTTATGAAAATTAATTTAGGAATATTTTCTAACATATTGAAGATGTTAACTGTTCTATAGACTTCATGCATTTAAAAAAGACAGAAATGGTTGTCAGTCTGCTCATAACAGAAGCCTAAATGGGCCCAAGCTGTCGTCCTGTAGTGACTTTTACTGTTTTCTGGGTGCATTTGTGTCGTTAAAGGTCCTTTCATTGCCCAAATAGGATTAGTGGAGGTTTTAAACCGCGGCACAGCATCTGCCACTCCTGCACCCCTGACAGCCTGGACTCAGCGCAGACACAAAGCTGCTTTTGCAGACATGCCATGCAATGCCAACAATACTGCTGATGTAGTTTTCTGATATCAAACAGCAGATGCTGGTATACACGGTTTTATGATCTTCATAACATAAAGAGTTATGAAGAGCATAAAGTCATATCAGACAGAAACAGACAGATAACAAAAAATTTCCTGTGGTGCTGCTGATGGTGTCGACAAAACCTTCAAAAATACAAGCACAATATCTGACGAGTGAATACACAGTTTCATATTTGCAGGTTGTAAATGATGTCAACAGTTTTACAGAGTCACAACGACAGAAGCCCATATATATATATATATATATATATATACATACACACATGTGTGTGTGTGTTTATTAATTTAATTATTTCTTTATGTTTTATGAAGAACAGTGTAAAAGGGGGCTATAAAGTATGTAGAGAAACAGATGGACTACATTCTGTAACTGTAGAACTACAAAGTGCAGCTATACAGTAAGTGGAGCTGATAAGATGTACAATGAGCGTAGAAACAAGGAGGTGGTCATAATGCTATACATTATGCATTGTGTGTGTGGGTATGTATATATATATATATATGTACACACACACACACACACACACACACAGAAAACAAACACTTCTGCAGATTTTAAGCCACAATTATTTACTGAGTTTAACATTTTGGATAAATAAAAACACAAAAGCTGGCATATGCAAAAGTTATGGGGTACTTTCTGTTTCCTGTTTTTTTATAATATGCATATTATATATCTTCATAATGAGAAGTTTTACATATTTTGCCAATAAGATGCTTTCAACTGCCAGGACATCATTTCTAGCAGTGCACCAGCACAGACATAGCAAAGCTCACATTCCCCCCTTCAGCCTGGATCCACAGCTGCTTCCCTGTAGTCCACTATGACAAATGAAGCAGCTCCACCTGAGGGAGGGAAACAGCAGAGAGAATGAGCGCGAGATGGAGAGGAGGAGAGGAGCGAGGGATGGCGGACGGAGGATGCAGTGAAGGCTCGGGCTGATTCGTAGCAGATTGCTGGCTATCCAGTCAATAAAATCAATAGGTAATGTTTGTGGACAGTAAAATGGTTGCGGAGGGGGCGGGGGCAGGGGAGCGTGTGATAAATGGGCGCTGGGCACTGTGGCAACGGCAGAGGTCAAAGGTCACCGTCACCTTGAGATATGATCAACAGCTGGGCTCTCGCCTCCACTTTTGATTGGACGAGCGGGGTGGAGGCCGATGTCGAGGCCGATGGACTGACCACTACACCTCCGGCTTCATCTCTCTCTCTCTTTGCTTCCGGCCCACCTCGCTCATCCATCATTCCGTCTCTCTTTCCACCCTCTCCTCTGCTCCAGGTCATACTTCTTCACTTCCCTCCATCTTTACGTCCTCCTTGCCTCCCTCTGTATTGCTGTAAAAGCATTGATTGTGGGCGGTGTTGTAATCAGGCTGCACAAAGGTCCCTGGGCAGTCCTGACTCACAGTGGTCTCTAAACCCATCGCCCTATAGATTAACACAGACGTTACAATTCATTTGGAGCTAATCAATAAGGACCAACAGGTAGAGGGGGAAAGTTAAATGGCCTTACTCACTTTGGCCTAATTGACACGAGAGGAGAAAGCCACATTCCTGACGAAAACAGACAGTGTCTGCTTGCTAACACCGGTCAGCGTGCTTTAGGAATGCACTTGCTTATGGACTGTTTAAGGTGCCATAGCTTACGGTAAGTGTACTGTACCATAATAACAGTTAATTACAGTTGAGTAGCAGCTGTGTGCTGTGACTCCACACTCGCCTGCACCACAACGTTACTGTGATGCAGCTGTTTGTCTGTGGTGCACTTACAGTAATATGCTGTAATTAAAATACAGTAATCTTCTGTATTTTAATTACAGTAATGAGCTGTAATTAAAATACAGTAATCTTCTGTATTTTTACATGACAACTGTAAAACTATTGCAGCTCAGTAGCCAGTAATTTACTGTAAAGTGAGATATAAAAAATGACCATGGAAGGCCTAGAAATGTTGATCAAAAGAAAATCAATTAACATATTTTTATTTGTACTGTAGATGCACCGATGTTAAAATGCAAATATACATTTTTAGACACTTTAAGTTTTTAAAACATGAAAAACTGCACTGTCAAAATAAAAACAGTTAAATTATTTGTATAAAATGTTTACACCTTTTTAAGATTCTAATGAACTGCTTTAAAATCGGAGCTGAAAACACATTTGGGACTTTTAATTGATCACACAGCCAGTACATGACCAGCCAACACAGCTTTGAATAGCTGTCACATGTAAAATCATCAAATATTTTCTAAGCTGCTTATCCTACTGGATTGCAGGGGTGCTGGAGGAAGATCCATCACAGTGCAGACAGACAGACAGACATATACAGCCACAGACACAATCACACAGACACAATCACACAGACACATTCACACAGACACATTCACACCTAGGGACAACTTAGCGACTATGGGACACATTTACTTCAAAACAATGAGGTCTATTATATAAAAATATATTATATTAAATAATTTAATATATTTAGACCTCTAGACCCAGTGCAGGCGGTGGGAGAAAGGAGGATGCTGAACAAGCTAGCATCCATGCTGGAGAACGACTCCCACCCCATGCGTGAGACTCTGGCAGCACTGGGCAGTTCCTTCAGTGACCGGCTCCTTCACCCCAAGTGTGTGAAGGAGCGCTATCGCAGGTCCTTCCTTCCTGCTGCTGTGAGACTGTACAACCAGCACTGCTCCCAGTAGACCACATACAATATACACTTACATTCAGAATGCGAACATTTTTCATTGTGCAATAGGCTAAGTGCAATACAGATTCCTATGCAACTCTTATTTTATTTTATTTTATTATTATCCTTATTTTGTTGTAAATAGTCTAGAGATTTAGCTTTAATTTTTATTATTTATAATGTTGATAATGTTTACACTGTTTCCTGTTTCTACTACTAAGTGCCTTACTCCTGTTACTCTGCTGCTGCTGTAATACTGTGAATTTCCCCGCTGTGGGACTAATAAAGGATTATCTTATCTTATCTTATCTTATCTCTTATCTTAAAATGTTGTTTAACTTTTATCACACTGTGGACTATTGAGCACTGATTATAACTTTTAAGGTCCAGCTGAATATGTAAAAAAAAAACATTTTGTTGAATAAACAAAAGCTACTGTGGCCAAACTATGCAGTCAAAATTGCTTCATAATTAAATAGATGTGAAGTGAAGTCATTCAGAGTCGTTTGGCGAGAAATGCTCGAAGAGTCGACTCCAAGAGTAATTGGCCAAGAGTCGACCCCGACTCACAGATGATGCTGGAGTCGAAGAATCGACTCTTTTGGAATCGAATCCCCATCAGTCCTGGAGGGAATTCCGCCGAGTGAACAGACAAATGCAGTAAGTGAGGCTTTGTTTGCCGTTGTTAACGTTTATAAATACTGTGATACGCGTGAAATTGTGAGAAATAAGCATTTTTGTCTCAGTAAAGTATAAGTTAGCCTGGTGAGTTAACCAGTTTGTTAACTCATTAGCGCGCTAAATCTACAACTGTTTTCCGGTAGCTAGCTAGCGTTAGCTAAGCTAGGTTAGCTAACTTTAGGCAGCGAATGTTTCACAAACTTAAACCTTTTTTCCTCTTTGAGCTTTTAAAGACAGAAATAGTTTGAAATTTGACCTCTGTTTAGTCAGGTTACTCTTGTATTTCCTTTAACGTTGTGTTTGGTCTTTATGTTCGACGTCCGAAAAGCTGTTAACGGTAACTTTAGCTAATGAATTGAATCTTAACCCGATGCTCTCGCTTCTCGGGGGATTGAGTTAGTGATTCATAGACGTCTTTTTGAAGGGGAATTCCTCCGAGGTTTCAAAATCCCTGTATAATTCGGTGGTTGAGATATAAATATAATGATTCAGAGTGGTTTGCTGTGAAATGATTGATTGTGTAGACTCCGATCTCTTTACAGTAGTGGTGATAGGAACCAGTTCTCTATGGACCGTTTTGCCTTGTAATGCCCTGCTTGTGTCCCTCCACCATGAGTAGCTCTTAAGAATAGTTTTCAGGCCAAAACCTTCGTAAAACAATGTCTGACATCAGGCATAACCATTTGAGTAGTAACTTTCTGTGAGGGAGCTTTTAGCGGTGGACATCTGGTTCCTACCACCACCACTGTGAACAGTTCTGACTGTAAGGCCCAATCGCATTTCACCCCATGAATTTGAATTTACAACCATTTGTCACTGTGTTTCCACACTGTGGAATTAGACCTCTGCATTTCACCCATCCGTGCAGTGAAACGCCCACAAACATGCACGCTAGTGAGCACACATACTAGGGGGCAGTGAGCACACTTGCCTGGAGCAGTGGGCAGCCCTATCCACAGCACCCGGGGAGCAACTGGGGGTTAGGTGCCTCGCTCAAGGGCACTTCAGTCAGCCAAGGGGATCGATTCCACCTTAAGTAGTCCAGCAGTTGTGATGCCTGAAGCACCAGAATGTAACTGCTGCACCATTTAAGGTGGAACGGGAAAATTCGAACAAGAATAGCTGGTTTCAGCTTCGTATCACCAAAGAATTTGCGGGGGGCGATAATAAATTATTGTTTTATTGTTTTATAGCCCCTCTTTAATAGCATATCGTTGCTGTTGGAAGAAAACCTTGTATCTCCATTTTTGGCATTTTTCAGTTTTTGACCTAATTTGAAAGTATCTGTTACTCTTTACATTGTTTGCAAATTTTATGATGAATGGCCTTAAAGAAATTACCCAAAATGACACGAGAAAAATTCTGGTTCCATTGCCTTACTTTGAAAGTGAAGTATGTTTTTTCCTTCTCCTGTAAAGTTACTATTTTGGAGATACAAGGTTTTCCTCCGACAGCAGCGATATGCTACCCTAAATGGAACTAAAGTCCAGCAACGAGGAGCTGAACTTTTCCCTTATCTCCTGTCACAGAAGTCGGGCCGGGTCACCTACAGAGCAGTGCTAGTAGCTGTTAAAGAAGCGATTTCTTTCTTTATTTATTTAAATTTGATGGTTGTCTCATTTTTATAGAGCAAGATTTCAACCACTCTGAATTTTTTTTGGAAAAATGTGTCAGATTCCCATTTAAGAATGTCTGTTTTCTTTTTCTCGTTTTCTTGCTGCTGTTCGTGGTGGTTTTATACTTTCACACTTCTGCAGATCTCTTATTTTATGATTCTCTAATATGTCACGTGAGTCTTGTCGATACAGCCATTTCATGTTCCAATGTTATGTGCCCTGACCTAGATCACTGACCGAGGACTCAGGACTGAAGCCAGTGGCACGTACTCGCCAGAGGTAAGCGTTCTCCATACACTCACATAAACCGTCACACATTTTTAAAGGCCGTTTTCTTTAAGATGCATAACAGAAAATATTTCTTGTTTTCTGCTGAGATCAGCACATAATGTTTCTCAGTGTAATGCATTTTCTTTTGAAACACTTTTGTTTATCTGATTATTATTATAATGCTAATTTCTGTTTGCACATCTGTGTTATGTTGTATGTTGCAGCGAATCTTTCAGTAACTGTTTTAATTTAAAGCCTCACTCTGAATAGTCCAGGAGGCGCCGTTTAGGCGTTAGCTGTCTAAACTCTGCTCTCCCATGTGAGAGTTTTAACCATTATGTGAAGTAAAAAAACGCACAGAACACACACAGCACAGCTCAAACATTCCTTGTAAAAACTAGCCTGTAAAAACACATCCAACATTAGAATTGTTCTCACAATGAGTATTGTAAGTGTGTGAGGCCGTAATGGCTGCTGTCAGGCAAACAAATTTAATAACTGAACAAAAATAAATAAACAAACATTTGGTTTTGTACCCTTTGTGGAAAAAGCTGTTGAGGTAATGCTGTTCTGCAGTCTTTCAGTGCACAAAATTTTGTTTGCAGTCCTGATAAGTAGCTATTGGTGTTTCATTTTTTTGTTTTACAGGATCATGAATGGTGCTTTTGTAAATTTGTGTTTTGCCATTTGCTTAAAGGAGAGTTTAGTTAGATTTTTATTTACACATCCTACAAAAAGGCTGTATTTGTATTTGTCACATCCAGATGTCAACAGACACTATTTTAATGCCGGTTTATCACTTCTAACATCGTAATTGTAATTTTGGACAATTTTATCGAATGTCAGATTTTTTGTCATTTTCGTAGAGCCCTATCTCTGATATCCAGTTATGACTTTATGTGCTGTTTATGTATGACAAAAATCCATAGTTTATTTTTATATGATCATTTTCCAACCTTTTTTTTTATCCCTTAGAATGAACTGTTTTTCTCAGTAGCCATAAAATTCAGTTTTGGTGGTCTCTTAGTTACACACTGCGTTTTCTTTTTCAGTAATGTTGATAACTGAATACACACATAAGTGTGTGTGTTTGACAAAACTACAAACAAACTAGATTTTTTCTTTGTAGGTGAGCCAGCACATAAACACTTACTGTGGAAGTACATTATTGTTTCATATGAACTAAACTGTAGTTCTCTGTTTAATCTCGGCACGTCTTTGTGGAGAGGTGTGGGTTATTTTTCACAGCAGAGGGGTCTTACCCCTTCCCTTTTGTCCCCCATTGCTCACTAGCAGCTCAACACAGTCATGCACAGAGGTGCAACAGTGTTCTAGTTTATCTCAGAAAGGGGAAAGATGTTATTTGATCGTAATCATTTAAAATAATGAGTTAATTTCTGTTGCTCTCGCAGAATGGCCACTAGAGGGCGTGCAGAAAGAGGCTGTCTTGTTACTTTACCTTTAAGACTGATTTATGTAAATGACGTGTTTCAGTGTTCTGATTGGCTGGCCTCACAGGCTTAAAACCCCCTGAATGGGTAGGGCTGCTGTATGTGCAGATATATGTAAATGCATTGGTTTTTGTGATGTCACAAACACAGTTAATTCAAAACGGACTGTTTTTGCAGCTTAGCTTCCATATATTGGCTGGAGAGTAAATTATATGTGAATCTTCAAGGCTTACATGTTAAATCAAACAGTTTTATTTCAAGAGAGCTAGGAAAAAGGTGATTTTCCACAATAAGGGTCCTTTATATTGCGGCTCAGAGCGGTACAGTACCGTATGTGCAGTGATGATGGGTCGGTCTCTGCTTGTTGCTGTTGTGCTTTTGATATTCAGTGGCTCTGCAGATGACCTTTTGGTATTTGCGGGGATCGAGCGTTTCTCTTCTCAGCCCATTATACAAGCAGACACCTTGAGATACCATTCTGTCTCCAAGCGCGCACAGACACTCTCCTTTGTTAGGAGTGTTGGGCTTGGGCTGTGTGCTCTAGTTAGGATGAGGAAATAGCCGGCTTTCTGCCTCGTATTGATTTTGGCCTGCAGCAGTGGCGGACAGTGAGAGGGGAGGGGTTGAGGGGGTGAAAGGTCATAGGTCGGCCCTATCAGGTCGGCTTGAACTCCATATTAGTGTCATGTCTTTCCCCGGCATTGCGTGTTCGCAGCTGGCCAAGCGGTTACGGCTGTCTCCATCTTTCTCTGTGAGAAGTGGATAGCTGCACTGTGACACTGGGCTCAGAGGAGAGATGCTGTACTGCTCAATTCTCCCTCTTTCTCTCTCTGTTGCTTCCTGCTGTACTCAGCTTTGTCTCCATCCATCTGTTTCTGTCTTTTAAGATATGTACAGAAGTACTGACAGCCCTTCTAATGAGGGGATTCAGCTATGTTCGTTTGTGAAAGTTATGTATTTTACATACAAATGACATTTTTGTTGGTTTTCTAAGTGAAAACAAGTTGACCCGTCCTCTACAGCAAGGGCGTTCAACTCAACCACTGAAAGGGCTGTGTTAAAAAAAAAAATCTGTGGGCCAGATTTGTTTTAAACTAATGCTGTGCTGCAACCTGAACTGGTCACTGTTCATTAAAAAAAAATGCAAAAAATTAACAATGAAATGCAGGCACTTGTAGTAGACCTTGAAATATTATATGAATATTTGAAATAGGGGTGGGAATGGGAATCTCTAGGCACCTCACGATTCGATTCGATTATGATTCAGAAGCTGCGATGCGATTCTAAAAAAAACCATTATTGACGCATCTTGATTTCTCACTGTGTGACGACTTGGTACTTTTAAAGTGAAGTGTTTGTAATGATCCATAATGAAGTTACTTCCAATATATTTTATTCATAAATCAAATGGAAGTGATGTGCCAAGTCAACTGGAAGGCCCTCATTCACCGCACATGTTCGGAGCGCATGAGTCACTGCTGCCACTCATCTGTGATAAAATGCACAGTTACGGTCCAGTGATAATAGATGTCCACCCAGCACATGTTCTTTTTTTGGGGTTGGGGGGACGCGCGGTTGCTGTGTCAGTAAAATATCTCTGAGACTGTATCTCGGCTCTAAAGTGTGCAGCATAGCGCGAAAGCCCTGGTTCTCAGTGACTGAGAATGAACGCACATCCTTGGAAGTAAAAGTTGCGATAGAGTTTATATGTAATCCGCTTCCGAGTTGGGTGGAAGCTCTGACATCGCTTGCCAATGGTCCTCTGGTTGGCAGTAAATACAAGCCGATGGAAAACGGTTGGAAATCTGTAATATTGTTTCTCATCTTGTCGTTTCCAAACTATTTTAGTTTAGTGTGACACAATTTGCATATAGTATGGCTCTTTATAGTATGACTCTTATCCAGGTCCTTTTACCCCTGGCCTGCAGACTGCAGGTGACATAGACAGTCTCACTTAGCTAGTGACAGTGCAAAGAGCGAGATTGAAGATGAATATCCAGAGACGAATGGACTTGTTTGCATTTATAAGCACCGCAGTTGGTTTCCTGGTACGTTACATCTGCAACGAGAGACTTTCAAACACTAAAAAGTTGTGAAGCTGGAATTAGCTTCTCTTTCAAATCCTCTTGTTCCACCTTAAATGGTACCACATTTACATTTGACACCTCAGTCAGAATTTAAGGTGGAACGGGAAGATTCAAATAAGAAGCTGGAGACTGAGAAGTGACTTCAGTCTCATAAAAAAGTTGAACGTTGAGAGATATTTTACAAGAAACTATTCAGTTTTTGAGGTAAAGTTGCTGGAGATGGGAGGAAAGCAGCTATAGTTAAAGCTTAAAGTAAAGTAAAGCTTAAGTCTGTGTTTTCGTTTAAATTTTTTAGCCTATACTAGGACATTAGCACACACAGACATATTGGGCGTTAAGTGTTGTGGCTTCCGAAGTGGTTTGATTTTTGTTGAAAGGACAAGATGGCTCTTCTTAACATTTGGGTTGTGACTCCTGACCTAACCTGGCTTTTAATGCAGAGGGAGCCGGTCGGATTTCTCGCTCATCCATGTGTGTTTTTGTTATGTGCCGCCACAGCCGGTCAGGGCGCTGCACTTGCCCACTTCCAAGTTCCGCCCTTTGCGTTCCGTCAACATTACGACATCAATTACATCAATTAAAATTTAAAAAATACATTTTTGACATTTGAAGCGATTTAGAATCCAGGTCTGCATCGTGATGCATCTAAGTATCGATTTTCTCCCCCATCCCTATTTTGAAATGTTCAAAAAGTAAACCTGACTTGCTTTAACTAAACACCTAGCTTCCTTTCTTTGCTGCATGTTCATTGATACCTGTGTAAAATATGCTAGTTTTTCAGTTTTAGTGCACAAATACGATTTATTAGCGTTTTTTTTTTTAGTTTTAATATTCAAGGTATAACATAAAATGTGCCGTAACTACTTTTATTTTTCTCTACCAATAGTAAACAGTAATTGTATACTCAAATGTGCAGTGTGTTCTTGCTAAAGAAACCTGGAATTTGACACCCAAAGGTCACACCATGCTGACACAGCTTTATGTCTCTAGAAAAGCACTGACCAATAGAATGGGAGGCTCTGGAGGAGCTGCACCTGAGTCTAAGTTTGGGGGGTATCGATACGCAAGTTTCACCGTGTGATATATGTTGGGTTTTTTGCATGACTGTACGATACATGCTCAATAAAGAATTAGAAGATATGGATAGTGGTTCTATATTGAACCGTGAACACTCAAAGAACCCTTTGCATGATTAAAGGGTTTTTTTTGCATTGTGAAAAGGGTCTTTCAGGCTGATGGAGATTGTTCTATATAGAACCTTTTTGAAAAGTGTTCTAAATGGCATTGGAACCTTTTTAATAAGGTTCTATATAGAGCCACATTCTCCATCGGCACATTACGGCACATTCTCCATCAGTTTGCATCACTTTCATGATGCAAAGAACCTTTTAATCATGCATAGGGTTCTTTAAGTATTCATGGTTCAATATAGGAGCATTTCTTTCACAAGGAAACCTTGGAAAACCATTTTTAAGTTTGTACCCAACGTGTGTGTTTTCCATTTTCTTAAGAGACATAAAATAAAGAATTTAAAGAAAAGTGCAATATCTAGATTAAAGTAAACAATAAAAAAACTGTTACAGGCTCATTTTACAGTCTGATCTTGTGTTTCCTTATAAACTGTGGCTCTGACTTTCTGGCTGAAATGAGTGAGAGATTTTCTAATGTGGCTCAGTTGCTCTCAGCGAACTGTGGAGTCCAGAAATAGAGATGCAAATCTGTAGCTATTAATATTCCTACGGAGCAAGTTATTTATTTCGGCCATTTAGAACTGGCACTCAGCGGCTGCTTGAATCCTGTGTGGAGTAGCTGCTGAGACTCTGCTCAAGTAATTTCTACACAAGGTTGAATCCGACATCCCGTTTGCCAGCGTCTAAAAATTTTCTGTTGCACCTTAAATGGAGCAGCAGTAACGTTACTTTAGCTTTGCGGTTTCTCCTCAGTCTGGTAACTGTCACATTTGGGTCTTCGCAAGTGAGTTAGCATATTTGAGCTATTACCATGGGTTTGATACGTGGTGAGCCTTGGGTTCACTACATTTGACCAAATTTTCTCCCCAAATTAGTTGTTTCTAATTCTACCTGCTAGTTAAGACTCCCCCAATCACGATACTCCCCCATCACTGAGCGTTGACTAGAATCGCGCTGAGTGATGTGGGGAGAAGGGGGGCCATCCTACCCACCCAGACAGTGCGAGGGCAGTTGGACTCCTGGCTACGGACGGCTGTAGCATCACCAGGGATCGAACTTGCAATCTCCTGATGATCGGGCCAACGCTTAGACAGTTGTGCCACTAGGAAGCCCCCACTACATGATTTTTAAAGTTTTAACAGATTATACAGCTGATTATACAGCTGACACACCACTTGACTTCTAAGCTGCTGCTGAACCGAATGGAACTCCCTGAACTTTCATGTTCTCCCATTACTAGGAGACCCAAATAAACAAATGACCTGCTGCTGCTGCTGTTTTCTCAAATGCGACACAGTAAAGAAGCAGCATGTAAACATGTTTAAGTGGATTTAAAAATGTGAGCAGTTTGGTATTTTTTAGAGTTTTAAATGTACATGAACTTAAATTTAGCCTCATTAAAAAGCTTTCTTACACATTTTTCTTAGTTTACTTGCTGTATTTTCTTCTTTCTCGCTCTGTTTTCATTGGCTGTTACAGGAATCCGTTCAGATTGAGTCGTTGACCAGTTTACACTATTTTGCTCAGAGTCGGGTCGAAAAAATCAAACATTTGATCAACTCCAAGTGGTTTGAAACTGGGGTTGCTAAAAATCTGAGTCTACACCCCTAAGACACGACTTGATTCTCTCCAACTGTCGACTCAGACTGACACCAAAATCTGCAGACTAGAGCCAACTAGCACAGACTGAGAATCGGGTAGTGTAACCTTGGCTTTGGGCAGTGTCTGTACACTGTCACCGTTTGGTGTACCACTGTTTGCTCATCATTATTATATTCGACTCGGCTAATCGTGTATCAGTTGATATTAGATTAACCAAACCAGCTTTTTATGCTTATGGTGTTTATCACTTTTAGGATTCATGTTAAATTATATAAACCATTTCTGTTATCACACACAATCAGTACTCCATGTGCAGTATCCCATGTGCAATATGTGTAAAATATCCTTATAGGGTAAAGATTTTTTCCTCTTTTATTTGTGCTTATATTTTTAATTTTTTTTATATTTGTAGTTTATAGTATGTGTATATATATATAGTGTATGTGATAGTAAGTAACAAACTGCTAACTGGTTAATTCATAACTCTTTGTTAATTCTCTTTATGGATTTTTTTTTTTTGTGAGTGCCGTGCTATCCGTTCGATGCTGTGGCACTGTGAAATTCCCTGGTGTGGGAATAATAAAGGATTATCTTGTCTGTAAATCATGTCTTTCGGCCGCTGCCTACAAAAAAAATGTGTGTGTGTGTGTGTGTGTGTATATGTGTGTGTATATATATATATATATATATATATATATATATACACACACACACACACATATTCATATATATATATATATATATATATATATATATATATATATATATATATATATATATATATATATATACACACACACATATAATTTCAGAATTAAAAATTGTATTGTGACACTTCTAGACTAAGTCTTCATGCCCAGTACCAAGTGGGATATAATGCCCCCCAACATTGGCCTGTGGAGCTGTGTTCTCTGGAGTGATGGAACTCCAACCAGTACCTTTGGGATGAGTTGGAGTGATCCAGAACTGACCATCCAGCATCAGTACCTGACTTCACTAATGCTCAGTCAAATCCTCATAGTAGTGTTCAAAATCTAGTGTAAAGCCTTGCCAGAAGAGTAGAGGCTGTTACTGCAGCACAAAGTCACTATTAATACGCTTCATTTCAGATGAAAGACACTGGAGGAACATGTGTCCACAAACTTTTGGATGTGTAGTGTTATCACCTTTTAATACAGGGTTAAAAGTGTGTCATGATGTATCACCGTTTGCAGGTTGATGCAACTACATTTGTACAATTTTGCTATTATGAACAATAATAATAATATTCAGCAAAACTTTGTCCGAAATAAATGTCTCGGTGTTTTCAAATTGGAGTCGTGGTAAAACTTGAGATTTCATGATGTATTGAATCGCTATATTTTACATTCCACCTTCTGCAGTGTCTCCACTGAGTCTCAGTGTGTTTTAAACCTTGATTTTATTTAAAAAAAAAAGGCTATTAACATTTAAAACATTAATACCATTTTCTTCTCTAGGTTAATGGTCTTATCGTCTGGACTTATTTGGCCATGACATACGCTCTCTACACATTCAGTAATAAACCAGGTGAGTTTTCATAATTAGAAATTTTTCCTTGTTGATGTGAATGAATGAACCATTATCACCACAATAGGATCCATTATGGTGTCTTATTAAAGTGAGTAATTCCTTAATTAGCTCAACAGCGTATAATTCCAAGAATTCATTGCAGAATTAGTTTTCTTGATCATATTAAAATTCATACACACTTCCGTGTAAATAAAACATGAGAGGGATGCTAATATGGCCGCTCGTTAATGAGTAATAACATTAATTGGCAAAGAAGTCAGCAAGTCGCGCACTAGGTATTGACCAGTTTCTCTGACCACCCTATGATTAGCAATTCAGTCCAGTCAGTCAAATTTCTCGGCTGCTTTTCAAGTGGGATTGTAATGCTGATGATGATGATGGTGATGATGATCGGGATGGAGAAGTGTGGCTTTTGATGTCCGATCAGTGAGTTTTAATTAAACCAGAGAGACTCTGATGCTAAGACTCACTGGAGAGGAGAAAGAGATAATTAGCTGACCGGTTCGATTCTGGACGACCTCTTTTTGGGCTCAATCTGGTATCTTTAATCTTCTGTCTGAGAGCAGAGGGAAATGTTCACATTAAACCATCTCACATCTCCCCAGACCCCGCATGCACTCAAAATACAAGCTGATCTGCCAGTTACTTACACCAATCTTGGGCCTATAATACTGAGCAAAAGTCAGAGACCACCCTACACTGTGTTTATTTATCACACATCTATTCAACAGACTTATACAGAATCCTCACCGATGAACAATATCTTAATTTTTCATGTAGTGTGTTCACTTTTTTTTTTTTTTTTTTAAAGTACAGATTACTTTCATGAGACGCACTTTGTTTCTCAAAGAAATCTGCAGACACACTTCCAAAGTTCAGTCGTAGAAGTTTTTTCTTTTCTCAGGTGGGGCTTCTTGACAGCTACACAGAACACAGTACTTTGAGGCTTTGTCCACGTGTCTATTAAAAATGCAGTTATTTCCCCCCTTTTTCAAACCAGCAGTATCTTCAAAAATTTCTACATTCATGCAAGAATGTAAAAATGTCTCAAAACACTCGCATAAGCGTTCCAGCCCAGTAGAAGGAGATAATCCTTTTATGCAGTCCACCATCTCTTGAACATCCACACAGTCATGAACAGGCTGAGAAACTGATTTTTACTCCATTTGAACTGTGGAGTTAATTTAAAATCTGACTTTAGAGACAACCATTGTCATACTTTATTTATTTATTTTTTGAATAGAGTCGTTGAGTCGTTTTTAATATTTGAGGTGATGCCTTTTTTACAAAAGCTGAGTGCGGTAAATTCTGACGCCTCCGCGCTACAGTTGAATGGAAAAGTAAAGCTAAGTACAGTGTAAACAAACTCCGTTTTATGAATCGGATACTTACAGTCCTAAAGTCTGATTGCCTGAGCCGCGTTCAAAGCTGTTGTAAAATCCACGATATACCACTCATATGGCCACCTCACAGCAACTTGCCTCTATCGCTGCACCACGGCACGAAAAACCCTTCTGCTGTTAATGGATTAATCTTTGACTCTCATGCTGCTCACATGGAGCACCAAGTGCACTGATAAAGTAAGAACTCGTTTTTGTCTAAACTGTGGGGCTGACAACTTATATTAACTAGAACTAGGCCTGTCAGCTAGCAAACAGCCTAAACAACCCCATCATTAATATCACAGGATTGAATTAAAGTACTCACAATGTGAAAAAACGTGAATATAAAAGTCTATAAAGAATGTCACCTGCATGTCTAACACACTTCAAATGCCTTTGTTTCAGTCAGAAGTAGCATCAAACTCAGACTGTATCCCAAACGTACTCCCTGGCGAAATAGTCTGTTGTGTAACACTAAATTTATAAATTCTAGCTTCTGCTGTGAAATAGTGACTACCTGTAGAGTATAAATGTGGATGAATCCCAAGTGACCATTTTTAGCAATATTTTGCTCTGTTGGGCTGCAGGAGGAATTCCTACATAGCCAGTGCACTATGTAGGGATCAGGGAGCTGTTTGAGATTCAGCCCCAGCGTGAGAAAAGTGCCGTGGTCAGACTGGCAGATGACTCATGGTGATATTTGGTGACCAAAAAGTACTTATAAACTGAACGTGTTTGCATTAAACAGTGCTGTCTTATCATATATTCACTTATACGACAGCAGTTTTTAAAAATCATGAAATGTGTGCAGTTCAGACATTTGGTGACCGAATGTTCTTCTCGTTCAGTGGTCCATGGTTGCTTAACAATGATACCGTACCGTTCTGTAAGGAACTACATTTCTTGGTGGAATACTTATGTCCCTTATTATTAATAATAATTTAAATATTTAACATAAACATTATGCATTTTAATATATTTTATTCTATCTTTTCATGGGACGACACTATAGAAATGAAACTTGGATATAACTTAAAGTAGTCAGTGTGCAGCTTGTACAGCGGTGAAGATTTACTGTCCTCTGAAAAGAACAACACACAGCCATTAATGTCTAAATAGCTGGCAACACAAGTGAGTCCACCTCACAGTGAACGTGTCCAAATTGTGCTCAGAGTGTCAGTATTTTGTGTTACCATCATTATTATCTAGCACTACCTGAACCCTCTTGAGCATGGAATTCACCAGAGCTGCACAGGTTGCTACTGGCATCCTCTTCCACTCCTCCATGATGACATCACGGAGCTGGTGGATGTTAGACACCTTGCACTCCTCCTCCATCTGCTTGAGGGTGCCCAACAGGTGCTCAGTTGGATTTAGGTGTGGAGACGCACTTGGCCAGTCCATCACCTTTGCCCTCAGTAAGGCAGTTGTCATCTTGGAGGTGTGTTTGGGATCGTTATTGTGTTGGTAAACTGCCATGTGGCGCAGCAAGAGAGGGGATCATGCTCTGCATCAGAACGTCATAGTACATGTTGGAATTCATGTTTCCCTCAATGAACTGCAGCTCTTGAGTGCTGGCAGCATTCCTGCAGCCCCAGACCATGATGCTACCACCACCATGCTTGACTGCAGGCAGGAGACGGTTGTCTTGGTACTCCTCACCAGGGCACCACCACACATGTTGGACACAATCTGAGCCACACAAGTTTATCTTGGTCTTGTCAGACCACAGGACTCTAGTAATCCATGCTCTTGGACTGCTCATCTTCAGCAAACTGGTTTGCGGGCTTTCTTGTGTGTCAGCTTCGGAAGAGGCTTCCTTCTGGGATGACGGCCATGCAGACCGAGTTGGACCATGCAGACCATCGTTCAGCGTATAGTCTGAGCACTGACAGACTGACCTTCCACTTCTTCGACCTCTGCAGCAATGCTGGCAGCACTCATGCGTCTATTTTTTTTAAGCCAACCTTTGGATATAACGCTGAACACATGGACTCAACTTCTTTGGTCGACCCTGGCGAGGCCTGTTCCAAGTGGAACCTGTCCTGGAAAACCTCTGTATGACCTTGGCCACCGTGCTGTAGCTCAGTTTCAGGGTGTTAGCAATCTTCTTATAGCCTAGGCCGTCTTTGTGGAAAGCAACAATTCTATTTCTCACAATGCATTGATCAGTATGCACTGACATTAGGATCCCCTGCTCCCCATTCACACCTGGAACCTCTAATGAGTCACATGACACCAGGGAGGGACAATGACACAGTTGGACAAAATTTGGACATGTTCATTGTGAGGTGGACTCACTTGTGTCGCCAGCTATTTAGACATTAAAGGCTGTGTGTTGAGTTATTGTCAGAGGACAGTAAATCTGTACCGCTGTACAAGCTGCACACTGACTACTTTAAATTATATCCAAGTTTAATTTCTATAGTGTCGTCCCATGAAAAGATAGAATAAAATATTTTCAGAAATGTGAGGGGTGTACTCACTTTCGTGATATATATGCTGCCGTTTTATAAAAGCAAGAAGCCACTTGAGGCAGTGGGTTACTGCAATTTTATCATGGGGAACACTTGGAGCACTAAAAGGGTTATTCTATCGTTAGAAGCCTGATATTGTAATAATACAGGAAAACCTTTTTGGTGCTATTTAGAACGCTTTTCAAAAAGGTTATTCACTGTGAAGAACACTTTGACAATGCAGTAATGCAGTGAACCATTTAACCTAGCAAAGGGCTCTTTAAAAGTTTATGGTTCTACATAGATCCATTTTCTTTACTAATGACCTCAGACCCCTAGCGCTTCTCACAGTGGAAGGATGGACAGAAACACTTGTGGATGTTTTCAGGTCTGAAGCAGTTTGATTTTCTCCTGTCTCTCACAGCTTTAAGCTTTAAGTGCCGGGGCAGTCATGGGCTGGAGGTTAGGGAACCAGCCTCGTGACTGGAAGGTCGCCGGTTCGATCCTCAGAGCCGACAGCACATGGCTGAGGTGTCCTTGAGCAAGACACCTAACCCCCAACTGCTCCCCGGGTGCTGCGGATTGGGCTGCCCACTGCTCTGGGCAAATGTGCTCACTAGTGTGTATGTGGTGTTTCACTTCATGGATGGGTTAAATGCGAAGGTGGAATTTCCCTGTTGTGGGACGAATAAGGGTCTCTTAATCTTATCTGACGGGAGCAGTTTTGGTGTCTACCAGCTCTTCCAGGAGGTTGTTAGGAGCCACTCTGTAGATTTTAATAATTTTTATATCTTTTTGTTCACAAATTGTCTTTTGACTTTCTTAATCCTTATTCAGGTGGATTATTTTACATCTGTTCTCCTCAGAAACATCTGAAAGGTGAATAATTTGTTTTTTAAGGTCTGTTTTGACTGGAAAGTGAGTAAATGAAGGGAGGTCTTGGACTATTACACAGTTGGCTCTTTTATCAGAAACTCCCACCATATAGGTGCACTTTGTAGGTTTACAGTTACAGACTGTAGCCCACAGTTTATCGGCCCCTCTTCCTCATTCATTGAAGAAATGCCCAGCTGACGAAAGGACTAGCAATGGAGCTGCTGAGTTTTTGGCATTAGAAGTGAAGAGTGACCCTGAAGCTGATGTCTGATATATTTCCTTTTATTGAACACAGAGTCGTACACAACAGATTCATCATCATCAAACACAGTGTTAAAGAGAGCACATAACCTTCAATATATTCAGTTAGAGTCCCACTCACACATTCACAGGACGGAGCAGCTGATATAAAGCATACAAACATAAATTAACTGATATTTCATATTTCAACATTTACAAGTGATGGAGAGAGACTCCCTGACAGCTATTCAACACCATCAACATAGAGAGAGAGAGAGCACAGTGAAAAGAAGAGAAAGAGAAAATGATGGAAAAAGAATAGTGACAAGGAAGGAGAAGAGAGGGAGTAGAAAAAGAAAGTGAGAGAGGAAGATAAGGAAGGAAAATAACTGGAGCTATGGAGCGTCTGCTGTGATTTAAAGCCTGCATGTGCAGTTACAGAAAACAGGTCAACAGAAGATGAGAATGAGTGAGAGAGAGAAAGTGAGTGAGTGAGAGAGCCACAGGAAAGTTCTCAGATATGTGATGAAAGATTGATCAGATCTGATTTGAATTTTGTTATTTCACAGTTTATTTTTTAGGTATGAACAGAGATGAAAGGAGCCATCACTCGCAGTGAAGGACAGCCTGAGCGTGAGGAGCCACATTTACACAGGCTGAGTGATGTCACATGAGAACATCACCGAGAACCCTCTGTCTGCTCCAGGTAACTCCTTTCAAGGGTTCTTTAGTAAAGGGAATGGTTCTGTTTAGAACCTCGAGTTCCATGCATGGTGAAATGGTTCCTCAGATTTGAGAATGTGTTGGATATGGCTCTATTTACAGCCGTTTTAGTGGTGCTATATCGAACCATTTTCTAAACGGTTGTAAATAGAGCCATATATGAACACATCCAAAGAACCACTTTGCCATGCAAAACCATTTAAGCATGAAATGGTTCTATATTGAAATATTCCCTGTACTAAAGAAGAGAACAGTATACAGGGTGTATACAGTCATGCCTCACTTGTTCCTTTTTTATTGAAGATAATTTATTTCACCCCTTGTTATTTTCCTCAATTCAGATCTTTCATTTTCTTTTATCTTTATTCTGTATATAGAACAATATACATAAAGGTATCTGGTCATATATTGCATGCCTATGTACAGAAATGGTAAACAAATGTAGAATCAGACATTAGGAAAAGAACAGAAACGCACAGTCTGAAGACCTCCATAAAATGCCTTTCTTTTAAAGCTTCATGGGCCGACACCGTTTTAAGGAACACGAGTATCTGGCTGCTGAATCTTTACAACACCGTTGACTAATTCAGACAGTAGTTTCCCTGACCTTAAAAAAGAACAGAAAACCTGTTGACTTGAAAAACTTGCACTAGAAGTTACTGGGCAGCTGCTGAAGCATCTCCCCAGTGGTTTCTAGAAAAGGGGCAATTCATACATTTTTCAAAATCTCTGCATAATTCAGTTTTTGAGAAGTAAACAGCGATTCAGATTTTTTTACAGTGGTGGCGATAGGAACCAGGGGTCACCCTGACTACAACACAGCCATTTTTATATGTCGATGGTAAAATAATGTAAAATCTGAAAAAATAGCTCTCAACCCTGCATGTGTTTTATATAAAATAGTGTCTCAGACAAGAGGCAGTGAATTCAAAACCATTTCATGTAGTAACTTGTAAAGGAGCTTTTAGAGGAAATCTGGTTCCTATCACTACCACTGTGAACAATTCTGACTAAGTTTCTTTAGAACAGAGAGTTTCACACCAAACCACTCTGAATGACTAACTATGCAAAATGGGTAATATGTTAAAGTATAAAGCATAATTAAAAAAAAATATATATATATGTTGGAATTCATGTTTGAGATCAGGGTAAATGGTTAGGCCTTAAAAAAATTCTTACTGCATGAGTATTATAAATTCTTACTGCTTACATAAAGATGTTTCTGACAGCAACAAAACTGTATTGCAGAAACAGAGAAAAAACATTTTCTCCTTAAGTGTTTTGAATCAACAGGGTTTTTTTCCGTTTCAGGTAAATTACTGTCTTTGCTAACGGCTTATACGGTACAGATGTGGCAAATAGAGATGAGCTTAGAAAACACTGTATTTCTCTGTCTGTAGTTTTTCTCTCTCAGGTGTCTTTTCCCTCCTAAAGCACAAAATGGCAAAAACACAAGCTTTTCTCAGAGTGTTTTCACGCTGAGATTGAGATTTTGTGTATGTGGTTTGATGGCTGGACAGGCAAGGCCTTCAGACCCACCAGCCTGGAGAGAGGGAGCGCAGAGGGGGGGGGGGTAGTTTCTTCCTGCCAACTGTCTAACTCTTCACCCCCCAACCACCAGAATGATGGTGTGAAAGGTGTTGACACATCAGGGGTTTTACAGGTGCGTACAAGAGTTAGAGCCTCTTACTGACCTAATGAACAGAGAGAGACAGGAAACAAAAGAGCAAAGAAAAAGATAGGAGAATTAAGAAACGGAGGAAGAGAGGGAGAGAAAGTTAGAAGGGAAGGAAATGAGGTGAGGCAGAAGTAAAGAAAAAGGAAGGGGGGAGAAAAACAAAGGAGAGCAGAAGAAAAGGGAAAATGAAAAACGCGGAAAAATAAAGGAAAAGAAGTGGAGAGAGAAAATGACTAGATCCACAGTACCTCGTTCACTCACTCTCTCACCTTAGTCTGTCTTCAGTAACTGTTCATTTCCCTGTAAAAGTGTCTGTCACGTATTACTGAACTACAACCACTCGCACAGATTAACCAGCTCTCTATTAAACGTCTCTCTAAAATAGAATTCTATACTTTAACTCTCTGAGCTCGTATATACAGCAGACGGTTGTGTGCGTGCGCAAGGATGGGCCTGGGGCTTGTTAGCATTACTAACAGACACTAACCTCAAGGCCTGGATGAGAAAAGCTAGTTTGATAAATACCGATACAGCATTTGAGTGCCTACAACCACACACGAGCAAACTGTTTCACAATAACAAACGACTAGACGACGAGACCATAGAAAATAAAACACTAACACAACAGGCTAAATCCAGATTTTTTCCTGGTGATATTTCACATATGTGCTGTGATTATGTTCTTTCACTATAAACTGCCAGTGATAGGACAGAAACTAGGACTCAGGGCCACTTCTAGTGAGCACAGCTTTACCTAAATACATTGAACTCCCCACCGTCTGATTTGCCCACTTTGGCATACATCAAGTTGGCTCTGGTCACTTAAAAGGTGAAAGCAGAAGCATGAGAGGCCGTACCTCATGCAGGAGGTCACACAGGGTTACGAGGAGGAAGACATGGGCCTCATGGTTAACAGGTTAAGGACCAAAAAAAAAATCCACAAATTTGGTTTGCAAGTAATTAAAACGGCACCCTTAAACCCTCAACCTCACTCATTTCTGAGAAAACAATAGTTAGTAGCTTCAAAGCCTATAAGACTGTGATCACTCTCTTCAATTAATGACTAAGAAAAAAAACATTTAAATTAAAACTGGAATGGAAAACAAAACCCACCATATAAACTAAAAAGTGCTGAGTGTCTCCCAAGCTTTGCCGGGATTCCACTCGGCTAAATCCAAGGTCACAGTTGGGACCCTGAAGTCGACCCTGTGACCATTCTCAGACCATGAAGCGGTGCTCCTTGCCGTCGTGAGCCATGAGGATGACGTTGCGGTTGGAGGTCCAGATGAGGCGGGCGAGTTTGAGGGCGTTCTGTGATCCTGGAGACGCTGGCTGGACCGGAGGAACCTGGTAGGTCTTAATGCAGCGCAGCTGGGGGGCCGAGTTCAGCATGCCTATGCTGCCCAGCAGAGACGTGTTCATCTGGGGAGGAAACAAATAGTGCCGTGTTATTATTGTCTTAAAGGAAGAATTCAGTATAAAAATACTTGTAGGTATTTTTACATGTAGGACATGACCGTCGTCTGAAGTTTGCTTCTTTAGGTTTATACTTGAGGTACACGCAGAGGTGAGTAGTAAGGGTGGGCAATATCACAGTATCTATTGTTATTGTGATAAATTACATCACAGTATATCACAATATTCTGTTCGGAGTATATTGTGAATATCACAGGTACATAAAACACTTCAACTAGTTTGATTATAAAGCAAGCATAATTCGTCTTGTTCTTTTGGATTTAGTGTAACAGAATAAGAGCTACTGAATGTAAATCACTGTATTCATAGTTAGTATGAGTGGTAATATTTTTATAACAGGACACTATTATTTTAGTTACACTTTATTGTATATTTTCAATTTTTTTTAATTATTATATACTTTCATTTGAGATGTTCTTATACATTATCAAACCCTTTTTCCTGTATCAACTCAGCACCATTGTAAATGAGGGTCACCCTCAATTTTGTCCAAGTTTAAATAAAGGTTGATTAATTGTTGGATTTACACCCCATGACATCATGTTTTGTGAAAACGTCCTTAAGTATTATGAGATTACAATCGTTGTATATCACCCACCTCTAAGTTTGATACTTCAAGACATTTTCATGCTGCACAATACGCATAACAATATTTAGTTTTTCTGAGATTAAATATGTTGGAACAGACGAAAGAGAACTCGTCATGCCACATTTACAAGATACTATAATAATATATTATACTAATATAATTTAATATACTATAAGGATTTTTACTCAATATTTTACAAACTACACTGCACTAGATCCACTAAAATAGGCTCTCTATATAAGAAAAAACGTGTAGTGTTCTTTAAATAATGGTGATATCCACAATATGAATGTGTATTGTGACCGTTTATCATGATAAGCAAATATTGTCATGTTGCCCACCCCTTGTGAGTACAGTAGCATAAACCCATAGATGAGTAAAAGTACTTTTGCACCAAAAGACTAAAAGCATAACATATAGAACTGCAAGGGAACTGTTTGGTACATCCAGTATCTATCGTTATCGGAAATGAAGCTTGTTCTTTCGTTTTTGGTCTGAAATAAAACGAACATTAGAGGTGTGACCAGTCACAAGGCACAGATGCAAAATGAAATTTGCTTTGAATAAGCACTCACAATCCCAAAACTCATGCTTATCATGTGAAATGAACTTGTTTGTGTTTTTATGCACACACAAGAAACGCAGCAAAAGCAGCCTGTGGACGGGAAATGTGGATATCATTCTATTCTGCAGAGAGAACTTCAGAAATATTTTACTACAAACTAGCGAACTGAAATTGTAAGTAAGAGCTGGTTATTAAACATTCCCACAAGACTCTCTTTAATACAATTGCAGAAATTTGTGTTGTTAACTGTGAGCCTGATGTGTTTTAAATGTAGCTTAGTTAGTTCCTGATAAAAAGAA
Organism: Pygocentrus nattereri; assembly: GCF_015220715.1. Classification (NCBI taxonomy): domain Eukaryota; kingdom Metazoa; phylum Chordata; class Actinopteri; order Characiformes; family Serrasalmidae; genus Pygocentrus; species Pygocentrus nattereri. The sequence goes on from NC_051226.1 coordinate 7,108,648, forward strand.
CTGCAAATTACATTCCAAGACATAAAACAATGTTTTTAAGAGGTTTGTTATAAAATGTAAACATGAATCTGCTCTATATAAATTCATATCATTAATGTTATTCTGCTTTTGAGACTATATATATATATATATATATATGAATAAAAATTGGTCACTGGTGTTACCAGGACTTATGTTGCATTTTAACACAATGTTTTCAGCTCTAGTAAGTAAGGCGAGTCACACTGGTTCACTATATTTCATTTATAATTTTGTTCATCAGGCAGCACAAAACTTCTATGTGAATGTCACTAGTCTTATATGAATATGGTATAACACCAATGACGTTTTGCATGTATGATACTAGGAGATGTTAATGATTATTTAAGACATTAAGATATTTAGTTTTGGATGAGAGAAATTGATTTTTTAAAAATTATTTTTAAATGTATCCACCTGAATTCCCATTCCAAGAACGACTCACATACAAGCTGTCATTTTGAGTGGCCCACTGTTAAATGTGTGAGCCAGTTATACTGGCGCCACTGATTGACAATTTTTATTATTTGCATTTGCTGTATGATTTGAATGTCTTGATTCTACCGACCTCTCACAGAAACACATCTAAGATCAGCCAGCTTACCTGCCAGAAGCAGATGTGGCTGTCTGCGTTGGAGTAAGTGGCCAGGTAGCGTCCATCTGGAGCGAAGGACACTGCTGTTATGGGGCCTTTATGTCCGTGGATATGCTGAGAAAAAGAAAGCACAATGAAAACAGGTTACACATCCACTGGTGTGCGAACCAAAAGAACATGACTCAACAAGTCACTGCGTAGCAGGTGTTGTCTGAGCACCATTTCCTTCAAGTGAAAAGGTTATTAGAGTGACTCACAGTTCAGTAACAAAACTATTAAGGCAATACATGATAAGTAAGCAAAATTTAGTTATATAGTGCTTTTTACAACAGGTGTTGTCACAAAGCAGCTTTACAGAAAAATCAGCATTACAGAAAGAAAATCCATGTCCCATGAGCGTTGCCAGTGGCGACAGTGGCAAGGGGAAAAAAAGGGCAGGAGGAAGAAACCTTAAGAGGATCCAAGACTCAGAAGGGGAACCCATCCTCCTCTGGTCGACACTGGATAACAGACATTGTTAGTATAAAGTATTATAGTACAAAGCAGGAAAAACAGGTGGGGCAGCGGTTAATTTGATTAGTTTATGATTCGGCAGCAGCAGCAGCATCTGAGCTGTTCAACTCGGCAAAGAAAGGAAAAAAACCACACACAGCTCTGTAAAGAGTGACTGACCACAGATTACAGTGTTAACAGAGCGGCAGAGACTCCGGCAGGTCTAGATCTGACAGGGAAGACTAATCACCTCGACTATACAAGTAAGTTTTTATTAATTCTAGGTACCAGTAGTAAGCATGCACCTTGTGATCTAAGTAGGCGTGATGGTTCATAGTGGGAGAGAAGTTCACTCAGGTGCTGAGGGGCGAGTCCGTTTAGAGTTTATAGGTCAGTAATAGAATTTTACAATCAATCAATGTGAAATTTAACTGGTAAACAGTGCAGGATTGATAAAACTGGGCTAATATGGTTAAACTTTCTGGCTCTTGTGAGACTCTGGCTGCAGCGTTCTGGACTTGCTGAAGCTTGTTAAGGCTTTTGCTGGGACATCCAGACAGCAGGGCATTACAGTGATCTAGCCTTGAAGTAATAAATGCATGAACCAGTTTTTCTGCATCCTGTAGAGATAATGCATTTCTTAATTTAGCAATATTGTGGAAATGCAGGAAGGCTGTTATAACTAATATCATTAGATGTGCGTCGAAGGACAGATCAGGGTCCATCACGACACCTAGGGTTTTTTTTTTTTTTTAACACATTTGAGCTTGATACAACTGAGAAATTGTTAAGTGTTATATTAGACAGTTTGTTTATAGCTGCTTTTGGGCCAAGAAGAAGAACCTCTGTGGATGTCAAGGAACTTTCTCCTACTTAACTCAGACAAAAGTCTTTTATGTCTTTTATACAGTCCTCAGTCTTGCTAAGTTTAATTTTATCATCCAGGTCGCTTGATATGTATAACTGAGTGTCATCGGCATATCAGTGGAAATTTATGCCATGTTTACTTATAATGGTTTCCCAGTGGTAGCATATATATTGTGAATAATATAGGTCCTAAAACAGATCCTTGTGGGACACCATATTTAACTTTTGCGAGGGCAGATGATTCACTGTTTACAAGCTTAGCTAAATCTAAGCTATCAAATCTAAAATAAGCTCTCAGTTACTATATTAGCGCTCGTTTTAACAGGATGCAGTAACCTACTTCTTCACCATCCAGACACTGAAAGATTCACATCACTTCTTTTAAAACGTGTTCATTCTTTGTTTTATTGAATTTAAATTCTATCTTACAGTCTATATTCTATATAATATGTTATCGCTTTTTCTTCATTGTCAGTTTAACTGGAATGTCTCATTTCTACCTTTCAGGAGTTCCATGTTTTACTCAACTTGATAGCTAATGTTTGATTTTTGTAATAATTTTTAGATTGTGTTTGAAGTTGTATTCCACATATGAGAAGTCCTATCAATGATAAATGATGATACATGCAGAGACAGTAAACCCTGTTATAAAAGCACAGCATGCATAAAGCCCCTTTCCACATCCCTGATACACAAACACACAAAAAGCCACAAACTAATAAATAAATATGATTTTGAAGCCACTGAAAGCTGGAAAAAAAAAGTAAAAGAATCCAAACAGGCTGAGTATGGGTGCAACTGTAACAGTAGCTGAAAGTAGTCCAGCTGGATATGAAAACGCTAAATCCACTGAAGTCTGCTCAGTAAATTGGAGGTCGTTTAGTTGTTTAGCAGTGAAGTTGGTATGTACACGTATACACACACACACACACACGTCTAAGCGTCAACACAGGAGTGCAAGAGTTGCTGACGGCTTTACGGCTAAAATCAATAAAAGACTAAGATGCTCCTCACTTTCCGCTTCCTCAACAGCCTGAACAGTGTATGTGAACACCATGAAACCAAAACCATCTGTTCCACACTGAGCACAGAACACAGACCAACAAGGCAGAATACACCATTTCAAAGTAGGCAGCAATAGTGGTGGAATCGCAAGTTCTTGTTTAGCCTTTTGTCATCTCAAACCTCAAGCCCTTTGATGCACCATCCTTTAAGAACACATGGAATTATGACCACGTTTGTTAAATAAAACCACAGTAATGTTATAAGTGGACCTGTGCTATTATTTTTAACAAGGAACAATTTATAGTCTGTAAACACATTGAGACCTACAATAATAACAACCAGATCGCACCAAGAACTATCAAACTACACGGAGAACTACCAAACCAGAACTACCAAACCAAACATACAACCGACCAATCCATAAATATAACTACCAAACCATACACAAAGCTACCAAACCACACACAGAACTACCAGCCCATACACAAAACTACCAAACCAAACTACCAGCCCATACACAAAACTACTAAATCACACACAGAACTACCAAACCCTATCAATAATTACCAAACCATAGTAAGAACAAATTTATCTTACAGGTTTCTGACCAGAAAGCACATTTTCTCTGGTTTAAGCAGACACGGCCGGTAACCAATCGGACGATGGTATATTACAGTATCTCAAGCCTAGTGTGTATCTTTTTAAGTATCAGTACTGCCTCCTGTTTCGGCCAGTGTCTTAGCTCAGCGCTAGTTTGGACGTGAATCTATCTGAATTAACGGGAATACATTCTCTGAGTGAACGTCAAAGCTCCTCTACAAGTGGCTGTAAGCGTCTGCTAAACACAGTGAATGTAAAGTTGAGAAAACTTAAGTAAATGACAGATACAGGAGCACTGAGTGAATCACAGACAGAATCGAGTGACCTTGAGCTGTGAACATACAGAAATACATTCATCACCGAGTTACACATCGATGTGTGTCACTCACTGTAAATAAAGAGTGTGTGTGTGTGTGTGTGTGCTGTATGGTCTGGTGAAGGGTGGCTGAACAATGTTTAAAATCAAATACTTCAGTGATTTTTAACACCTTTCAGACCTCAAACAAATCTAACCATCACACTGCACAACAATCTACTAACTCAAATATGGCACGTAGTAATGTGTGTTTTATTCAAACACAATCACACATACACTATACAGCCAAAAGTATCAGGACACCTACAGGCGTTTTTACGAATCCCATTCTAAATCCAGAGGCATTAATCTGGAGTTGGTTCGCCTTTGTAGCTCTAACAGCTTCCACTCTTCTGAGAAGCTTTCTACAGTTGTCCAAATTGTCTTGGTCTGCTGAAGCATTAAAATGTCCCTCCACTGGGTTCTAGGCCCTCCATCAGACTGTCAGATGGAGAAGCGTGTTTCCTCACTCCTTAGAACACATTTACACTGCTCCAGAGTCCAGTAGTGGCGCTTTACACCAAACAACTGAATTTGATAAATAGAAGGGGTGCCTCAATACCCAATACTTTTGTCTATATAGTGTATATATACACACCTTAAGATACTACCGTTCAAAAATTTGAGAACGGTTTTCAAAAAAAAAAAAAAAAAAACTAAATGTAGTGGGTAAAATTTACGAAGTGTTTCTATTATGGTGCTACTGCTCTACAATCTTTCAAATAACTAGTAGGAATCAACACAAATGAAGACACATTTATCACACAACATTATGACCACCTCCTTGTTTCTACACTCACTGTCCATTTTATCAGCTCCACTTTGTAGTTCTACAGTTACAGACTGTACAGTCCATGTGTTTCTCTGATACTCTGTTGCCCCCCTTTTACCCTGTTCTTCAGTGGTCACGACCCCCCATTGTCCCTCACAGAGCAGGTACTATTTGGTTGGTGGATCATTCTGAGCACTGCAGTATCACTGACATAGTGGTGGTGTATTAATGTGTGTTGTGCTGGTACAAGTGGATCAGACACAGCAGTGCTGCTGGAGTTTTTAAACACTGTCCACTCTACTAGATGCTCCTACCTTGTTGGTCCACCTTGTAGATGTAAAGTCAGCGACGACAGCTTATCTGCTGCTGCACAGTTTGTGTTGGTCATCCTTCATCAGTGGTCAAAGGACGCTGCCCACAGGACACTGTTGGCTGGATATTTTTGGTTGGTGGACTATTCTCAGTCCAGCTGTGACACTGATGTATTTGAAAACTCCAGGAACACTGCTGTCTGATCCACTCAGACCAGTGCAACACACATTAACACACCACGCCCACATTAGTGTTACTGCAGTGCTGAGAATGACCCACCACACAAATAGTACCTGCACTTTGAGGGTCCATGGGGGTCCTGACCATTGAAGAATAGGGTAACAGAGGGCTAATTGTAGAACTACAAAGTGCACCTATATAGTAATCGGAACTGATAAAATATACAATGAGCGTAGAAACAAGGTCATAATGTTATGCCTAATCGGTGTATGTTAGGATGTGTAGAGAATTAGGACAGAGCTTTGGAAGATTTAGATTTGGAATGACACGTAAGGGTTCTAAAGTTATATTAAAATTTATATCCAGGATGTGTCAGAGGTGAAGAAGAGGGTGCAGGCAGGATGGAGTGGGTGGAGACGGGTGTCAGGGCTGATGTGTGACAGAAGGATAGCAGCAAGAGTGAAAGGGAAGGTTTACAAGACAGCAGTGCGTCCTGCTATGATGTTTGGTTTGGAGACTGTGGCTCTGTCTAAAAGACAGGAGGCTGAGCTGCTGGTGGCGGAGATGAAGATGCTGAGATTTTCGTTGGGAGTGACAAGGATGGATAAGATTAGAAATGAGCAGATCAGAGGGACAGTGAAGGTGGAGCAGTTTGGAGATGAAGCCAGAGAGGCCAGGTTGAGATGGTTTGGACATGTGTTGAGGAGGAATAGTGGATATATTGGGCAAAGAATGTTGGAGATGGAGCTGCCGGGTAGAAGGAGAAGAGGTAGACCTCAGAGAAGGTTTATGGAGGTAGTTAAGGTGGACATGGAGATGGTTGGTGTGAAAGTAGAGGAGGCAGTGGATAGGGCAAGATGGAGGCAGATGATCCGCTGTGGCGACCCCCTAAAGGGAGCAGCCGAAAGAAGAAGATCCAGAATGTGTCACATTTGAAGTGCAGTGATCAAATCTCAGACAAAAATGTCAAAAAAAAAGTCAGCAAACACAATCACAGTACCGGACCTTGGCTTTACTAAAAACTACTGAAAAACTACACACTGAAAGAAAATTCTCACTGTGAAATTTCTCAAAACTGAACTGCAGAAAACACGAGTGAAAACAGAACAAAAAAAAAAAAAAAAGACATGTAAACAGTTTACATACAAAATAAACAATGATTACAGTATGCAGGCCGTGTGCCACGATATCCAACATCTTTGACAAAAGAGAACGGATGGTCACCCAGAGCAATGAAATCCATTATTTTGTTAGTTATAAGTTGCACTTTGGCTGTTTGTGATTTTTATTTATTTTTTTATCATTTCAAAAACTGTTTGTGCTCACAGGGACTTCCTTTCTGCATCAAACCTGTATAGAAGTTTTCATACAAATCATTAAATAGTTCCATACAGCTTCATCTACTGCTGTTAAACTGATTTAACACATCTGCGCTCACTGGGAGTCTTGGATTTTGAAGCTTCCTTGTGGGCCTATTTCATGAGTTCTTTCTTTTTGGCCATTTTCACCCAGTGCATCTCTATGAAGATTCTCCTTACTGTGCCATCTCCCAGACTTACCAACTGACTGAGTCTATTGGGGGGGAACACTGTTCTCCAGCACTTCATAATCAATAGCACATAATCCTCCAAGAGCAGATGCATGGGGGCGTGAGAAAAAACACACACAGGACTTTTAATTACACTTTGTGCTTTACATACCACTCGGCTCTTACTGTGACCTAGACGATCAGATTAACGTCTCTCTAAGGTTTCTGATGAATCTGCTGGAGGGAATGAAGGTAAAGACTATGTACTAATTAACTCCATTTACATTTATCTCAAACAAATACTATGACTGCACTTCAAAAAATCTCAAATCTAGTCTGTTTATCTAATACTTCTCATTTCAAGCTGCTTGCAAGAATATAGTTACTAATCCTTCTTCTATAGTTACATCCTTGTTTGGTTTTAAGTACCAAAAACGGTCATAATTCATTAAAACACCTCTTATTTTGTTACTTTGCTTAGACTGGTGTATGTAAATGAGCTCTGTTCTGACTGGCAGCTGTGCAGTCCAGTTCCCCCACCACTGCTGACATTTGAACCACTCTAGTAACATCTGAAAACGAGCCGCAGTGTGGAAAATATCCATTTAGGTCAGGGGTCGGCAACATTCGGCTCTGTTAATGTCCTGTTGCGGTTCCACAGCAGAATCAGATCAGTAGGTAATAATAAAATCGTCCTTTACAGTAAAATAAAGCTCTGCTGATCGTTCAACACAGTTTAACAGTAAATGGTCTTAAACTCTGGAGTTAATGTAGAACTGCTGATTCACCCTTTAACCCTGAAGATCAGTGCAGAGAACAGTCCTGCCTAGCTAGTAGCTAATGAAAAGGCAAAGAGAAAGATTGAAGACGAATATCGATAATTTAGAGACGAATGGACTTAGAAGTAAATGCAGCACCATTTAAGGTGGAACGGCACGATTTGAACGAGAAACTGACCATCTTCGCCACTTCGCCAACTACTTTTGAGGATGTTTCCTGCTGGAGATGAAGGGCATAAATGAGGTAAAACAGCCTTAAGAAACGGCTTTAACATACTGGATTTGCTCCAATGCTGTCCTTTCACGCTGGACCAGCAGACCTGCAGTAGCTGACTGGAATGCATGGAAACGCAAAGATCCAAAATGTGAACAGGCAGTCGTGAGCTGCTGATTTGAGAGTGTGTGCAGTGTTTTCTGTGTGGGTGTGTGTGAAGATGAACTGTAGTGTTTAGAGATTGCTATCCTGCCCCGGAGCATTCAGCCTTTACCCAGCCGCACCGCACAGGGCACTTTGTAGCCCTCTGATAATACAGAAATACATTTTAAAAAGCGTCCGATCGCCCCGTCCAGCCGGCTGAGTCAGAATCCACGCCACTTTGGAAAACACCTGCTACCCAGATTGGGCCGACGAGATAGCGCTTTACAGAAAGTCAATATGCTGGGGGGCAGAGTAAAAAGGAGTTAAATTATTGAGGGAGGGGGGAGGGGGGGAGAGGCAGGAGGTGGCAAAGAGAGATGACGAAAGTACGAAAGAAGAGAAGCAGGGGGTGGGTGGGTGGGTGGGTGGGGGTGGACACAAAAAGGAACATGAGCATAAAACAGGGAAGAGGTAGCAGTGAGAGAGTTGAACATTGCTGTGAGGATTTGATTGAGCATTAGTAAGGTCAGGTACTGATGTTGGATGAACAGTTCTGCATCTCCAACTCATCCCAGTGTTATGGGATGGTGCTCCATCACTCCAGAGAACATAGTTCCACTGCTCTACAGCCCAATGCTGGGGGGCTTTATAGCCCTCTAGCCCACACTTGGCATTGGGCATGGTGACCTGAGGCTCATGTGCAGCTGCTGCAGAGCGTCCCATTCCAGTACTTTTCTTTGGGGGTTATTTGAGTTGCAATTTGTCACAGAATTTTTTCTAGTCCTAAAGTTTTTTGAATACATTGCTAGCATACAAGGACCGAATTAGTGAAGGAATCAACACCTGAACTGTTAGGCTGCTGTGGGTGTAGAAAAAGTGGAGTTAAAGTTGTTTGGTCGCCATTAAAATGGCACCGAAAATGACATGAAAGTATTCCCTCTGTATTTGGTGATGTCGTACACAGATAGCTCATCATACACCAACAGAACTCAGGAGTCTGCTGGAAAAGTTTAAAACACATTGATACTTTTTGTGCTGCCAGCATTGTCCTCTTGAAATGACATTGCTCAGAAAAGTCTGAGCTCCCGAGAAACTTCACAAGTGGGAATTACAAGTTGAATAGCTGTTCAAATGGATTTCTTTTTCTACTTTGAAGCTGGAAAATTCCCAGTTCCCATTTGGTCACGAGCTGTAAAAAATGAAGAAATGCTAGACGTGTCCAGAATGATGAAAACAGCAGCAGAGGAGTCTTAAATGGTCACTTCGGTCAACGTCCATAGTCAAGTTCCAGTAAAATAAACATCAAGACGGCCTCTTATTTGAAAAGTGGCAACCTCAAAGGGGATAATTTGACAAGAAATTACTGTAGATATTGATTTGGAAGAGGCTGCATTAAAGCACCACTTCATACCTATTTGACCCTTCGGTCCCACTTTATATTAAGTGTCCCTATTAACTGTGTAGTTATATGTGAACAACTTATGCAACAACAGTGGAGCTACTAATGTTTTAGTCGCTGTTACAGATTACAGCAGTACATCTTATGTAATTACACCTGTGTAGCAACTTCAGTTGTTCTACAGGTACAGTGCAATTACAGGTGGTAATTATAGAATGGCAATTAATGTGATGTGATTAGTTACCCTGTTACAACACAGTGATTCTACAGTAATTATGTAAACCAAATGTAATATGTAAAAAAAAAATTAAACCTGATCTCATGCATCAAAAAGATATGCTTGTGTAATTACAAGAGGCAAAATATACATGCATAGTGCTGTAATCCATCTGATTAACACTGATTAAGTCATCAGTAGTTAAGTGTTTTTAAATGGACTATTGATGTGTAACCACACAGTTATTAGAGACACTTAAGATAAAGTGCGACCGACCATTCAAATCTTTGTGATCACTTTCTATATGAATGACTGCAGTTATTTTATGCAGTAATAAGTCATAGACTGAAATATATACTAAATACTGGATGTTATATTTTCAAGAGAAGACAGGAAATTCTGGAGAAACACTACTTGACGGCACTTAATGTTTAAAGGGCAATTCCACAGATTTTTCAAAATATATAAATCATTCAAATGTAAACAGATTGATTCAGGGCGGTTTGGTGTGAAATGGTTCAGATGTCTTTACAGTGGTGGTGATAGGAACCAGGGGTCGCCATGACTACAACACAAATATAGACGTTTTATTTACTCTCCAAACCCACCAGTGAACCTACACGCGCCTTCTGAGTTTATATGGAATACTGACGATGGCAAAAAAGTGGAAAATCTCAAATAATTTTTCTTTGGGGACTATTTTGCATTATAGCACCTTGCATATATCCTTCCACCACGTACAGATAAAATCTTCAAGACAACGGTAAAACAATGTCTCTGTATCAAGCAGTGTATTTCACAGGGGTGGTGATAGGAACCAGACGACCACCTATAAAATCTCCCTCACACGAGATGGTTATGGATTCACTGCCTGATGTCTGAGACACAGTTTTACAGAATGTGGTGGAGGGATACATGCAGGGTGTTATGAGGCAAAATAATCCCCAAGAACCTTTATTATTTCAGATTTTTCACTATTTTCTATCATGAACATTCCATGTAGAACTCTGAAGACTCGTGTAGCTTCACTAGTAAATAAAATCTCTATATTTGTGTTGTCATGGTGACCCCTGGTTTCTATCACCACTACTGTGAAGACATCTGAACCATTTCACACCAAACCACTCTGAATGTTTACATCTCAAGCGTTTATATGATTTGAAAAATGAGTGGAATTGCCCTTTAATCTTGAAAACAATATTATTAGGTACCATTAAGTTGGTTTGTGACCATATAGTTTATATTTAATTCTACATAGTGTAACCCATTATTTCATAAAATAAACGTAGTTATTCATACAGAAAATGATTACAAACATCTGAATGGTCATATAGGTATGAGGTGGTGCTTTAATGCAGCCCCTTCCAAACCACTCCTGACCACATCACTACAGATCTACTGACCACATCACTACAGAACAGGACAGCCGAATCTTATAAATCTGTCAGATCAAATGTCCCACCATTCAGGGATGCGATCACGACTATGGAAAGATTTTTTTTTTATCTGATCAGTCAGTGATATGTTTGTCATCTCTCCTCTCAGAGGGGAGGTCCAAAATCCCCTCCATAGCTCTAATGCAATCAGCCGTCCTACCCGTCAGCCTGAAAACGCTCCAAAACACCCTCATAATAAAAGGGGGATGAGATTATGGGGCTCGCGCACCGCTGAGAGACGAGATGGGAAGAGTAATCTCTTACAATTAAAGCTCAAGTGAAATGAAACCACCATGATCTCAACCTCATGGTGGGAAAATTACATTATTTATTTGTTTATTTATTTATTTTTGGGAGCCTTGACGGAATAAGACGCTGTGTAACGTACAGCAGGCAGACAGGAGTGAGCAGCAGCAGATATTGCCCTGTCACATCAGTACAGACAGAAGTATGAGATGTTGGAAAAAATTTTTGCGTGACTTAAAAATCAATAAAGTGTGATTTCATATGATGTTTTTTCCTCCCCGTGAGAACGATCTGGGCTGCAAAGGGTCTGCTGGGCCAGAGCTGGACATAGTGGGTCAGTTTCTACTGGGACAGGATCAATCTGTCCATTGGGGGGCAGTGGACCGGGGAAAAGCCATTTTAGGAGAGCCAAACTGATCTACTGTCCAACCTGGGGATCTCCCAAGAAACAGGCATTCACTGGCCACTTCATTAGATACACCTAACCCAGGGATTGACAAGCGCCTCCTTTACTGTCCTGTTGTGGCTCCACAGCTGAATCAGATCAGTAGGTAATAATAAAATAATCCTCCTTTACAGTAAAATAAAGCTCTGCTGATCCTTCAACACAGTTTAACAGTAAATGGTCTTAAATGCTGGAGTTAATGTAGAACTGCTGATTCACCATAGCAACGCTATGTCTTGCCTAGCTAGTAGCTACAGAAAAAAGGCAAAGAGAAACATTTAAGATAAACATCAGTAATTTGTAGTCAAATATACGCATTTGCGTTCATAATCACTCCAGCTGGCTTCCTGATACGTTTAATCTGCAACAGAAACTGTCAAACACAAAAGGTCGCGAGGCCGAAGTCGCATCTCATTCGACAGCTTCTCGTTCCATCTTAAACATTGCCGCAGTTACATTCTGCGACCTCAAGCACCATTTAAGGTGGGATGGGAGAATTAGTACGAGAACCTGGTGAATAAGAAGCGACTTTAGCTTCTTAGTTGAACTGTTCTACTTTTGAGAAACTGTTTCCTGTCGGAGATGCAAGAAAAGCGGCTATAACTGAGCTAAAGCTTAAAGTTTGTGTTTGTAAGTTTGTGCGTTCGTTTATATTTTTAGCCTATACTAGGACATCATGGACATAAAATGAGGCCCCCAAAGTGGATTCAGTTTAGTTGAAAGGACAAAATGGCTATTCTTAACATTTGGGTTGTCTCCTGGCCTCACCTATCTACTCTGAGTGTCCACTTTATCACTAATTAATGACGTTCTATTAAAAGACTGGTTTACCGAGAGAGACGCTGGAGGACTTTCACCTGAAATGAGTTCATGAAGCCAGTCTGGTTATAAAAATGATAACAGGACATCAGAGCCAGAATTACTCTTTTAGTACTTTTACTTTATACTTAAGTACATTTGAAGGTAAATACTTTAGTACTTTTACTCAAGTGGAGGTCTAAAGGGAGGAACTTCTACTTTTACTGGAGTAATATTTTACCTTGGGGGTCTCTACTTTAACTCAGGTACATGATTTGTGTACTTCGTCCACGTCTGATTACAAATGTAAACTCAGTCCAGAAAACCATGTGAAGTTGGGGGGAAATGAGAAACACATTTCATATCTTTTGGATATGAGGTCATACTGTTTTTCCAAATATTTTAAACTCCGCAAATAAACAGTAATTGTGTATTAAAATGTGCAGAAGCGTTATTTCTGTAAAGACAGTTCACTCATTTGCACTTAGAAAGTCAACCAAAACATGCCATTTGACCAGGGGCGCCCAAACTTTTGCATACGACTGTATACCTCGCCCCCCACACTGACACAGTTTGACGTGGATCTGCCCTCAGGGTCTCTCTGTCCTTCCCCTCGCTGACATTCTGCAGCTTCTTATCTGCTGATGCCATTGTATTTTCTTTATCTCACCTCCATGGCTGCCAAGCCAAATGCTCTCTCTCTCACTCTCTTCCCTCTCTCTCTCACTCTTCACCACTCTTTCTTTCTCCTTCTCCACCGTTTCTCTCTTTTTCTGTCTACATCACTATCTTCCCTCTTTTTCCAGCGGTAGCTCTTCTCTGCTGCCCATTTTTTTATATGTATCGGGTGTTTTTTCTCCTGTAAACAAATTCCTTGATGGCTTGGACAACTCTGTAAGCAAACTGCTGTACTAGTACAACCCTACAGCTACTACTACAGGTGTACTATTATCCTACTGCTGTGACACTGTACTGCTACAACCCCACTGATAGCTCAATCGGAATAGAAACGTCCAAGTCGGAGTAGACGAGTCAGATTGAGGCCATTCAGAATACAACTTCTATCCAACTGAACGAGGTGGGTGATCATGTATGTAACCTGTTAAATAGAAGCGTAATAGCCATGTAAACGCCTGCATCCGATTACATTCTCAGTCGGAAAATTTAAGTATATTCTACATGTTCGTCACATCATAGTGAAATTTATAACCTTTAACATGGCAGAGCAGAAACTGGTCTGCAGAGGAGGTCAAGGTTACGCTCTGATCTTTAAAAGACGGAGGTGGGACGGACGTCCAGCCCATGTGTCTCGGAACACGACGTCTGTTCTGATTGGTAAACATCTTTGCATATAAACACAGATACTGTTACTACTACATTACTATATTACTGCTGTTACAGCACTGCTATCACTACTACAACAGCTCTGCAGCTGCTGAATTCAGAGCAGCATTACTGACATGATTGTTTTGAGTACAATGTTGCCAAAGCATGTAAAATTCAACCTAAAGTGGAACATACTTTGTACAACTAAAAAAAACAATCAATACAGAATTAATAATAGTAATAATGGTAGTCATAGTAGAATAATAATGTTAAACCCATATACAGTGAGGGGTTTGGTGGGGGGTCAGTGAAGTCAGTGTGGAGTTATTGTCCCTTATAGGTTGCCACATATTTTGCAGCGAGAGATGCTGTTTGTCCTTCTTCAAGGAATATTACTATTAGAACATGTATAAAACCTTTTTGGCACTGTAGTTTTATTCAGAGCGAATGCTGAACAGTTTAACAGGTGGGGTCAGTTGTCATCTTTTACATGAAGCAAAATATTTTCTGCTCGGTGATGTGGAAACGTGCTGAACAGAACAGAGAAAAATAATCTTTAACTTTAGCTAGCATGGGTAGAGAATTAAAACAACATATTGTAAGTGAGACACTGAGCTGCCAGTTTACTACATTTATTTTTAACCTATTAAGTTCCAAGTCATTAAGCCTATTAAGTTATTAGTCATCTTATCCTGTAAACCTACTGAACTGACTTAAATACCAGGAGATAAAGCTACAGTCTGGAAATTTGTTGGTACACTGTCAGCTGTTCAATCAGCTATATACACCGGCCCTCAGTGTCCACCCAGTAGATCCGACATCCTTTTCCCCCTTTTTTTAATGAAATCTGTGAAAAAAGTTGACATAAAAAGACAAAAAAACTGCACATGCTAGAAAAAGTACTCGCTATTACAACCATTTATGGTTTATTTCATGTTCACCACAAAGGCTGTGTGTGTGTGTTTTTCAGTGCGTGTGTGTCGGTAGTTAGTGTTTCATTGATCTGTAGTAGATCTTGCAGGAGCTCAATGGAGGAAGCAATTTATTCTTAATAACAATGGCACGCCCCCCTCACCCCACAATCAAGCGCATGTGTGCGAGTGAGACGGAGGGACGGAGGCTGTGAGAAAGCACGAGGGAGTGAAAATTACAGAAAGAGGGGAAGCTAACTGAAGGACGAGAAGCAAAGAGGAAGGTGTGGTGTGTGTTTATAATGTGTGATAGACAGTCACTCTTGTATTACTATCATTATGGTGTTTTTCCATCGACTTTAGTGTTTTTGTAGCCACACATCGCTAAACCCAACCGTAGCCTTAATCTCAGCAATCAAACCAATCTTTTGGCTCTGGTAGTTTTTCAAGAATAACGGGCAGCAGCGAAATAGACCTCTGAAGTCATGTCTCAGTCTTTGGCATCAGGCGCATATAAGGAAATTTTAAGCTGGATTTTTCTATGAGAAAAAATGAACAGCGCTGTAGAAAATCACCATTACTCACCATTACAATCACCATTAACAAAACCCAATATATTTCGTCCGGGGTACATTTCCCCGCCCCTGAGTGTCACTGGATCCTTTACAAGGTCACCTAGGGTTGTAAATAATGATTTGCCAGTTTTCTTTTCCAAACTACTGTTTGGCCTAAAGATGTGTGTGCAGGGATCATTTGGTTTTCTTATTAATTTAATTTTTTCTTTTGAAATGCCTTTGTGTTCATCCACTGCAGAATGAGTGTCTGTTTATTAGGAGGAATAACGTTAGCGCGCTCGGCTAAAGCGTTTGGGAAATGGAGACAAACATAAACAGCAGGGGGCGCTCTTACAATATTCTTAACTTTCAGTATAACGCACTTTAGTTTGTGTGACCTTTTTTGTACATCAGTTAGCTGCCTGGCTAACTAGCTTGATTATGTGTGCGTATGGTCGGTAGCTAACAGACACGACAGCTGATTGTCGACTTCAATTGAGTACGTTTTCTTGAGATAAGATGCTGCAAGATAAGATTTTTAAATTAAGATCAGATTTGCTTCTGTGATACGGATTTGTGAATCTTATCCTGACCTGTCGGATCTCAAGTTGAGATAAAAAGATGGGACGTTTCGGGACGTGGCCCCTGAACTGGTGTAATTCTTTACGAATGTATTTTGATTCCTCAGTCGTCTCTCCCTCTTCATCTACAGTGCTGTAATCTTTCCATTCATCACTCTCTCTCTCTCTCTCTCTCTCTCTCTCTCTCACTCCTCTCTCTCTCCCTGTCGAGGTTGTGCTGCAGAAAGCAGGCGGTGTTTACCCGGGAAATGGAACGGCAGTGGATGTGTGTGCGTGTGTTTTATCGAACGGTGGAAAAGCACGATTTCTCCCTTTGGCTATTCAGAGATATTGGACCCCCGACCCCCCACCATCAACACACACGTGCGCACATACACATGCACTCGCAGCACACACACACACACACACAAACAGATGCTGAAGTTATTCTATGTGAAAAAGCACACAGGGCTGTCAGATGGGATCAGAAATCCAATTCCGACTTTTGGCCCATTTGTTAAATATTTAAATATGTTTTTATACATAGTTTAAAAAAAACTGCAAAGAAAATAAACATGCACTGAGTATGTAAGTTCAGTAAACGGCAGCATTAATTAGTTAATACTGTGATAATACTGTATAAATATCTTTAAGTTGTGTGTGTGGAAGGCTTTATCAGTTAAACTAGCACGACGCCGGTTAAGAAACATTAAGAAGCTACACAGACTTTACTGCTCAGCCTTAAGCTTGACGTCAGTGAGTCGCTGATCACGCCATTCTGACACGACCAACATGGACGTTCAGAGAAGACAACAGGTGACCAGCCTGGTGATTTCATGGTGCATGGCTCCGGTGGTTTCCTGAAAGCTATGCGATCCAGGGCTAGTTGGAAAGGACAAATCATGCTCTACTGCCCTCTGGAGTTTGGCTTCATTCCATCATCTCTCCACCAATCTCCAGTAAACGTGAACACCGGATTAATCGGATACAAATTTACAAGATTCCATGGTCTGTATCCCTGGTTCCCTTAAGACTAGCAGGCACGTCATGCTCTACTGGCCTGTGGAGTTTGGCTTCATCACAGACTTTTAAAGTCAGATTTTTAAAGTTGCTTGTTACGAATCAGTTCGTTCTCCTGTGGGTCTGTTCATGACATCATCAGCGATTTGTTCAGCCTCGACTTCCATCACGTAACTGTTGACTTTAAAACATCTGAAGTGGTACAGCCTCCGCCCTGAGCCTCTACAGAACACTCTGAGGCCAGACAGCTTACCAGAGCTGGTTCAGGACGTGGACTGATGTTACACATTAAAAGAAACTCGTTAACCTCCTGTTATATAAACTTATTCAAACTGAAAGGAACAGCCATCAAATTCCCAATTCTCAGACTGACCCCATGCATGTTTAACCATCCAGAAGTTTTTCTCCACAAACATTACCTAAGCTCAACTGATATCTATTTAATCAAGATTAAATTAAATTCAAGCCCAGCAAGCAAGCAAAACAGAAGCTATTCATTTAAATCAGGTGTTTATGATATCAGGGCAGAGAAAAAACATCCACTGAATGAAGATGTTGACGCTCATGGAAACGAGCAGCTCCTACCTCTGAAATCCCAATTTAACCCAACATATGTTCAAAAAAAAAAAGTCCCCAAACTTCTGATGGACAGTGCGGGCTTGACTCATTTCTCGTTCTGTTCAACAGCAGGAGTACAGCAGCACTGTGAACATGAGCTGACATACGAGTTTATTTACATTCATCACACATTCACACACACGCACAGACGCCTCGGGCAGTTTCCTCATCCCGCATCACTCTCAGCCTGACCGTCCATTACCCACAACCCCTCACAGCCACACTATTGATTCCATACGTCCAAATACTGCAACTCATTCACAGCACAGAGACACGTACATATATTATTTTTATATTATTATTTGCTATTTGCCATCTTTTCTTCTTTAGCGTTTATTATGCAGATGATTGTTACAGTGCTTTGACAACACAGACGTAATTTGTCAATAAAGTAAATCACTAATGTCTCAAGAAAACAAGCATGTAAGAAACATGTAGGAAAAAAACTTTTAATGGAACCAGAATTTTTTCCAAATAATTTTGGGACATTTCTTTTAGTCCATTTATCATGAGATTTACACACAACAGGTTCTTTTAAATTATATAAGAAACTGAAAAATGACAAAACTGGAGATGCAAGGTTTTGTTCAGACAACAGCGATTCATGAAGTTGAAAAGAGAAGAGAGAAAGAAATAGACAGAGAACAGAGAGAAGTAATGAGAGACAGAGAGAGAGAAAGAAAGAAAAGAGAAAGAGTGATTGGTAGAGACAGAGAACAAAGAGAAGAAGAGTAAGAAAGAGAACAGAAAGAAAAATATAGAGCAATAATTAGAGGGAGAACGACTAAGATAAGAAAAGGATGGACAGCAGAAAAGTGAAAAGGGAGATATTTAGAATAGTAATTGGAGAGAAAAAGACGGGGAAAAAAAGGGTGGACAGAGAAAGAATAGAGAAAGAAAAGAACTGACAGCAAGAGAATAGAGATGGAATGATAAATAGAAAAAGAGGAGAAAGAAAGGAATAGACAAAAGAAAAAGTGATAGAAGAAAGACAGAGAAGGAAAAAGGGGTACACAAAAAGGGACAAAGGGAAGAAAAAACTGACAGGAGAGAACAGAAAGAGAGAAAGTTGTAGAGTGACTGTGAGAGAGAGAGAGAGAGAGAGAGAGAGAGAGAGAGAGAGAGAGAGAGAGAGGGAAAGAAAGATGTATAGAATGATACAGGAGGAAGAAAGGAAAAGGTAGAACAGAGGAATACACACAGACACAAACAGAAAGAATAGAGAAAGGCAGGGAGGCAGATAGAGAGATATATACACAGTTTGTGCAGCACTATCCTGTGTTTTTTATGATGATCGTCATGGTGACGGGCTGAAAAATGGGGTCCAGTAGAGCTCACTGCAGCGGAGTCAATAGCACACTGACACAGAGAAAGAGAGAGAAAGAGAGAGAGCGAGCGAGAGAGAGAGCGAGAGAGAGATAGGGAGAGAGAGAGATATGTGAAAGAGTGTGAGTGACACTGTGTGGATTATGAGTCGTGCCCGAGCGACTCACTGCCTGCAGCTGAGACTGATCAATATGGCCAGGAGGACGCTGACCCTGTTACACCCACACACTGTACCGACAACCCCAGAGCCCCGAAACCACAGACACAGACAGAGTGGGAGAGCGGAGTGGAGCTCAGAGCGTTTCGTAATCACTCCGCTCCGGGTTTTCTATTTTCTGCTCCATCTGATTCATTCTAATGAGTGAGATGAGCAGCAGTGAGCAGTGCTTGTTTTTAATTGCTTTAAAATTATGTCAGACTTAGGAAAACGTCCTTCACATGTCCTTATTAAAGAAGGCCGAGAGGAAGATGTCGTGTTCCGAGACACACAAGCTGGACGTCCGTCCCACTGCCGTCTTTTAAAGATCAAAGCATGAACTTCGTCTCCTCTGCAGACCAGTTTCTGTCACGTTGAACGGCATAAACCTTTCGCTATGATGCGACGTGCATGCAGAATGAACTTAAACAGCTATAAGCAGATGTATTCTGTTCAGATTGAGGTGTTGTTGAATTATTAATGGGTTCTCAGACTGCATGTAAACATGGCTAGTGTGTCATACAGTTTGGGATGAAGTTGGCAGTTCACATCGTGCTAATTGGTGGAGTGTAAGCTTCCATTACTAGCTACACTAGATACTCATAGCTTCAGTGCTAAAACCGCAGAAGTAAATCTTAGACGCCAACACGTCTCGGCTGATTGACAACATCTGGGGTAAATAAGGAAACATATAATTGATTTTGGTCTGAATCACCGTTTTAAGCGCGTCACATCAGTGGCGCACACGTCCACAAACGCAGCCGCTAAACGTTCCCCTCAGAACTGCAGAGAGCTGAGCAGCTGCAGAGCGAGTGTGTGATGTGTGTGGGAGCGCAGACAGACAGTTAGATTCAGGCCCACAGCAGAATTGATTGAAGGATTGATTTTAGCTTGTTTACAGTCCTCAAGATCAAATCATTCTCAAATCGCTGTCTGGGGACCCCAGCCATCCGCACATATTCACATCCCATAATACTCTCATCTCAGAGACGGCCAGAATATGCCTCAATGACTAAACGCGACTGCCGAAGAGTCTGTGCACAGAAGCGTGTGTGGAGTGTCTGAGGAACAGCGTCTGGTCTGGGCAGATCAGCCTGTACGGTACACAGACTGGAGCCTGAAACATTTGGATCATTCTCACGAAAACACATCAAAACACATCCAAAAATATCTGAGTGTCGTGAGATATCACGCAGATAATAACATGCGTGTGATTTAGCGGATCAGCTGCAGCACTGTGGAGTACAGCAAGTTTGTGGAATTTATTTTTCTATGAATGTTTTTTGGCTTTTTTTTTTTTTTAAACTTTACACTCCTAAAAAAAAAAAAGATGGTTCTTTATGGATTCTTTAGTACATTGAATGATTCTATTTACATCATAACATCAGGAAAACCCTTTTTGGTGCTACATGGAACCATTTTCAAAAAAGGTTCTATAAAGAATCATATACACGCATTTTCCATCAATCTGAAGAACCATTTCAACATGCAAAGAACCATTTAAGTATGCAAATGCTCCTATACAGAGCTCATAGTCCTAAATACAACCTTTCCCTTTACAAGAGAAAATCAAACCATTTTTTAAAGAATGCAGTATTTTTACCGCAGTGTGTCCACATGCCCTTCTCTTTTGTAGAATCTGAAAATATCTCACTTAAAATATATATTTTTTTAAATATTGCAAACTCTCAATGACATTTAAACTGAGCTTTGCTGAGATGATTCAGTAAAGCTCAGCTTAATTTGGTCAAAAATATTTTTACATTATACGTTCAAGGTAACGTTCTGTGGGCAGAAAGAGTTTTGTACTGTGTTCTTGAGGTAATGAAAGGGGAATTTAAACCTACTGCTATTAAGTTTATTGTCAGTAGTAAGAGTTATGCAGAATTTCCCATAAACCTTATAGTATCAGATGATATTTAAGCATTAAGAAACTGACGATCATTTGAAAGCTTTGAAGTTATAGAGTTCTATCACATAAGAATTATTGATTCTAAACTTTTGAACAGTCATTTTTTGCTGTTTATTGTGAATTACCTCAGCTACATTTTGTTGTTACTTAAGATACTGGGTTGTTTAGGTAACTAAAGGCAAATATGAAGGTATTTTTATTATTATTATTATAATTATTCTGATTATTATTAACAGCAATAGTAGTACTAGGAAGTCCTGATAAAATTCAGTATTTCAGAATGCTCCATACACGTCACAGTATCAGGTCAGCATTAATACAGGTCTACTAATTATCTGAAAGCAGTGAATCTGTAGAGTAATTTCATATTAGAACCGTTACACTTCATCCGAAGTGATTCCAAACTTCTACACCATAGTTTATGTGACAAATCAGTGTAGACGACAGTGTGTGTGTTTCCTGCATGGCCATCTGCTGTATCTTTGATCTGCTCCCATGAAGTGGACAGACTCAGTCTCACCACAGCAACCTCCTTTAACACCCAACAGAGCTCACTAATTAAACACAGAGAGAAAGAGAGAGTGAGAGAGAGAGAGACAGAGAGCGTGTGTGTGTGTGTGTGAGAGAGAGAGAGAGACGTGTGATGTGCATGTCTGACATTTTCCATCACATCCCAGCATTTAGACTCACAATTCAGCACAGACTTCTACTCTGTCTGTCTGTCTGTCTGTCTGTCTGTCTGTCTGTCTGTCTGTCTGTCTGTCTGTCTGTCTGTCTGTCTACACACATACTTATGGTAATGTGTAAACATGTTGCATTTTGTTGAAGTGGATAGTGAACACAACCTCTACAGAGAACACGCTTATATTGCAAGGTTCTGTAAATTTTACTGCACAACTTATAATATGCCATATCTTTTGACCTTTTTTCCAGTGTGTTAAATTCAGTCAATAAACAGTAAATGTGTATTAAGCTGTGCAGAAGTGCATCTCTGTAGAGAACCTTTTCACTTATTGACACCTAGAAAATTAATAATGCATAGAATTTGACCAGGGGCGCCAAAACTTTTGCATGAGATGAATTAACAATATGAACACAGTTTCTACGTTCACATTACAAGCCTCATTGCTCAGGTCCCATTATTTTCCCAAAACTGATCTCTCTGACACGATGGTTCACACTCGTTTAGGTAAGTGATTCAAATCTGTTGTTAATGGGAACAAACCGGCATCCTGAAACGACCCACATGAACACATCCTACTTGCATCACTGTAGCACTGTGAATTTCCCCGCTGTGGGACTAATAAAGGATTATCTTATCTGATAAAAGTTAAGAGAAAGTAAGGGTATTTTATTTGATTATATAAGATAAAAATACGAGTCGGCATCAGTTCCACTGGTGGGGTGGCCACTAGGGGAGCTGCAGAGAGAGGTCAGTTTATACTGCAGAGTGAACTTTGTTTGTTTTTATTTACTTCTGTTTTGTTTCTGAGGCCAAGAATGAGAGAGCGAGAGGGAGAATCAGAGAGAGTCAGACAGACAGAAAGAGATGGAATGAGAGAGAGAGTGAGCGAGCAAGCGAGGTTGAGGTTGAAGCTGAGTGTGATTCTAATTGGGCCCCTGGAGTGTTGGCCACTGGCAGACTGTCACGGCTCCCACCTCCAGCTTATCCTTTAAATCTTTACCCCACAGCTCCTCTAGTACCAACACACACACACACACACACACACACACACACACACACACACACACACACACACACACACACACACACACACACACACACACAGACCAAATAAACACAAACGCAAACATAGCCACCCCTCAGCATCTACAAACACACACCATACAGAATAAGAAAAGGTGTCTGGATTAGAATCTCATTCTCATCCTGGACCCAACAAAGCATCAGCTTTCAGGCAGGTTTGGGCTGATTTGTAATGTACAACGCTGGGGTTGGAAAAGACGATATCTTGTCAAGTTAAATGATCTTAGTCAACACCACAGACTCTGAGCTCTGTTTTAACCCGCATGTAAATGCAGTCACTATAGTACCTTTCTATTTCACTGAAGTTCAGCCTTTTCTCTCTCAGAGCAACACAGAGAAACTTGTCGTTCAGAATAGAGTTTAAAGTTTTTAAAGCTTTAAATGACAAAGCACCGACTACAAGAGAAACCATGGAGAGACTCTTTCAGTGAGACTCTTTCATGGAGAGACTCTTTCAGCTCTTTCGGTGCTTTATTAAAACTACGTCTCGTGGTTTTCATCTTTTAAAAAGATTTGTCATTTTCTTATATGATTTCTTATACTTCTAGTACTGTTCAGCCTTATCACCTGTCTGTAAAGCACTTTGAGTTGCCACCAGCACAAAAAGTGCTATAGAAAGAAAAATGATTATTATAATTATTATTATTACAAATACGTCTCATTTTGAGGTTGTTATAGGCTGTTAAAAGCTGTGGAGAGTGAATTTGTGAAGAGTGAATAATGGAGAATATATTGTGGAGAGTGAATTGTGGACAATGAGTAGGAGTGGGTCGCAGAGAGTGAGGCTGGAGGAAACGTGATCAGGTGCTGGATTTGACCTGTGGGCTGTCTTTTGATGACCCTGACTCTAGGGAGGGAGGGAGGGAGAGAGGGAGAGGGAGAGAGAGAGAGAGAGAGAGAGAGAGAGGGAGAGAGGGAGAGAGGGAGAGGGAGAGAGAGAGAGAGAGAGAGAGAGAGAGAGAGAGAGAGGGAGAGAGGGAGAGAGAGAGAGGGAGAGAGAGAGAGAGAAATGGGTGCCATTTCTGCACTAATATCGACCTTAAACTCAGAGCCAACCATCATCAGAGCATTAGTGCCATCTGACCACACACACACTCTTTCACACAGACACACACACAGACCATCCAAGCCTGGCACTGCAGCTTTAATCCAGCATGTCAGGAGTCACGCTGTGGGCACCAGCAGAGGGAGAGTCACACTGACCAACACGTCACATGCCCCTCTGTCTCTCCAGGTCATGTCACATGTCTCTCTCTCTCAGCTGCAAGGAAAGAGGATGAAAGGGGGGAAAAAAAAAAAAACCTGATGTTCCGCTACAGCAGCTCTGGCACTGCTCACATCGATCTGTACTGGTGTGTTTACCGGTGCGTTCTGTGATGCCCCCTGATGCCCCCCGATGCCCCTGTGCCTCATCATCCCTGCCCTGTGCCCTTTGCCAGCTACCCGCTCCAAGACAAATCACCCAATCCCCCACAGACACATCGATCAGAGACCGCTCACCGAGACATGAGGCCAAGATTAACAGAGAGAGAGAGAGAGAGAGAGAGAGACACAGACAGAGAGAGAGAGAGAGAGGGAGAGAGAGAGACAGAGAGACAGAGAGAGAGAGAGACAGAGAGACAGAGAGAGAGAGAGAGAGACAGAGAGAGACAGAGAGAGAGACAGAGAGAGAGAGAGAGAGAGAGAGAGAGAGAGAGAGACAGAGAGACAGAGAGAGAGAGAGAGAGAGAGAGAGAGAGAGAGAGAGAGAGAGAGAGAGAGGTATAGGCTTACAGTTGGGGAGGTTCGAAAAAATACAAAATTTGTCTTGAATGTGGCTCAAAACTCTTCAGAACAGTGAGAATGAATATCGCTGTGGTTTTTGACAAAAAAAGGGGAGAATAAAACTAAAAAAGAAAAGGAAGCTGGAGGCGATGAGAAAAGGGAAAATAGACAGAATGTGTGCGGGTGCTCACCTGGCACTTGCCCGTGCGAACATCATACAGAGCGACTGAGCCCTGCCGAGCTCCCACAGCTACACGGTAACTCCGATCACAGTACGCCACCATGTAGAACCTACATAGAAGGAGAGAGGAAGAGAGAGAGAGAGTGAGAGAGTGAGACTCACTGGGTTTACATGCACTCAATGATCTGACCATAATCGCATTTAGAAATCCAACGAAGAAATCTGATAAAGACGCTCAGTAATCTGATTTCTCAGTGCATATAAAGTCTTACTCTGATTTCTTTCGGATTTCTCAGTCTGGGCATGTGCAAAAACAGATGACGGTACTGGAAATAAGCGAGCAGCATCGCCGCAAGACGCAGCAAAACACTTTTAGAGCAACACTTAAATCAAATACATGCTTGACGAAATGAAGGATTTAAATCTTCATCTTCTTGATGATGTTTGTTCCTATTTTTAGGTAAAGTGGCACAAGGTTTTTTAAAAAGTCATAACGAAGTTTGAGTTCTATGTTACATTTACGTCACGTCTTCTGTGAGTACTGGTTGCAAAGCAGAAATCTGATTACTGTCTGACTCATGTAGTATGACTCATTATCTGATTACTCAAATGCATATAAATGCATCGATCAGTGTTTCCCACATTCACAGAGGACACACTGGTACCACACTTGTGTTTAGCAACACTATAGAATTGAGCTACTAGCAATGCTAATAAAGACTACTGAATTAAGCAGAACAGGGCATAAGAGAGAGATTAAGTATCAGCTCTCATCCATCACAAACCTGCCAATCATTGTCACCTGTAGGTTGACCTAAGACCTTTAAAGGTCAAGCAGCCTCAGGCTGCCCTCCTGTCTCATGATCAGCTTAGAGGTATATAAGCAGCTTCTCATACTCATTAGTAACATACAGATACACACACACACACACACACCGCTGTGCAAAAGTCAGATTTAGTGGACTTTATTTCCAGCCACAACAGACATTAAGCACAAGTTGTTCATTTCTCAGGAGGAAGTTCACATATAAGATAATCCACTTGTATAGAGAAGGAAAAACAGGAGTTTCTAAAACATGAGCTTCGGACAAAAAGGGGCTCCTAATAACCACCTGGAAGACCTGGTAGACACCAAAACTGCCCCCATCAGATAAACAGCACTTAAAGCTTTCATCTTTGAGAGAGAGAAGATCAAGCTGCTCCAGATCTGAAAACATCCACAGGTATTTCTGTCCATCCTTCCAATGTGAGATGACTCGGCGCTATTGGTGTGAAATGATGTGTAGCTGATCAAGAAGAACCTCACTGAGAAAAGCTGACGGACACATCAAACAAAGACGCTGGAAAATGGATTGACCACCCCAGAGTCCAGACCTCAACACCACTGAATGTGTTTGATTACTTCAGAAAATGATCAACCAGCTTCTAAGACTGAACTTTGGATGTGTGTCTGCAGATTCTTTGAGGAACTGAAAGTGAGTCTCCTGAAAAATATGTAAGCTGTAAAGAATGACTCACTGAACACTGAAATTCTGTGTAATTTTCTGTTAAATATGTTTTCTGTTTTTTTTTTTTTTGACACTGAAAATTAATGATTTGTACCTGATTTGACTGGAAAATAAATAAACAAGGGCTGGTCTCTGACTTTTGCACAGTGCTGTATGTGCAGAAGATACTAAACTCACCCAACATGCATTCACAAACAGGCATGCACTTACTTGCATATGGCAGGGAAGCACTCAGAGAGACCCTTCTTCTTCACTAGAGAGCCCTCAATGCAGTACATAATAATATCCATCACCTATGAGAGGAGAGGAGAATGGAGGAGAGGAGTGGAGAAGTAAAGAGATGAGGAGAGGAGATAAGTGATAAGAGGAGAGGAGAGTGATAGAACAGTGAAAGAGCCTGTGAGGCTGTGCATGCGTTATCAACTGATACTATATAATATACTGCGTGTTGTACTGCGTGTAGTGTACTGCGTGTAAAGCACTGCGTGTAGGGTTTGTGTGTAGTGTACTGCGTGTAGGGTTTGTGTGTAGTGTACTGCGTGTAAAGCACTGCGTGTAGGGTTTGTGTGTAGTGTACTGCGTGTAAAGCACTGCGTGTAGGGTTTGTGTGTAGTGTACTGCGTGTAAAGCACTGCGTGTAGGGTTTGTGTGTAGTGTACTGCGTGTAGGGTTTGTGTGTAGTGTACTGCGTGTAAAGCACTGCGTGTAGGGTTTGTGTGTAGTGTACTGCGTGTAAAGCACTGCGTGTAGGGTTTGTGTGTAGTGTACTGCGTGTAAAGCACTGCGTGTAGGGTTTGTGTGTAGTGTACTGCGTGTAAAGCACTGCGTGTAGGGTTTGTTTGTAGTGTACTGCGTGTAAAGCACTGCGTGTAGGGTTTGTGTGTAGTGTACTGCGTGTAAAGCACTGCGTGTAGGGTTTGTGTATAGTGTACTGCGTGTAAAGCACTGCGTGTAGGGTTTGTGTGTAGTGTACTGCGTGTAAAGCACTGCGTGTAGGGTTTGTGTGTAGTGTACTGCGTGTAGGGTTTGTGTGTAGTGTACTGCGTGTAAAGCACTGCGTGTAGGGTTTGTGTGTAGTGTACTGCGTGTAAAGCACTGCGTGTAGGGTTTGTGTGTACTGCACTGCATGTAAAGCACTGCGTGTAGGGTTTGTGTGTAGTGTACTGCGTGTAAAGCACTGCGTGTAGGGTTTGTGTGTAGTGTACTGCGTGTAAAGCACTGCGTGTAGGGTTTGTGTGTAGTGTACTGCGTGTAAAGCACTGCGTGTAGGGTTTGTGTGTAGTGTACTACGTGTAAAGCACTGCGTGTAGGGTTTGTGTGTAGTGTACAAGCTTTCGTCTTGTCAAAAATAATATAAAAATGAACTGTTCAGCCTTAGTGTACCCGGTGTAAAGTCCTGTACATAGCGTACTGCATTAGTGCGTTGCATTTAATAAAGTGCATGTCATGTAGAGAACTGCATGTAGTGTATTGTACTGCGTGTAATGCACTGTGTGTAAAGCATTGTGTGTTCTATACTTCATGTAGTGCAGGGCTGCAACAAACGACTAATTTCATAGTCGAATAATCTATTGAAACGATTAATCGATTATTCAGATTATGAATCACTCCATTACCAAATAACTTTTATGTAGCTTTTAACTTTTAAGGCTTTTAAGGTCAGGGCTTTACTGAAACAGAGGAAAGTCAGCACCTCTCTGTCTGGACCAGAGGAGCAGATGGGAAAGTGGTGAATGTTTGTGATAAACTTCTCTATGAACAGTTAAATTTGAACGATTTGTGTAAATGTTTCATTTCAAAGGCAACCCTCTGTCCAGCTGCCCTGTGTGTTCACGGAGAACTAACTGAATTGTTAGCGAGTGGTGCTAAACGTTAGCGGAGAACAGAAACCTGTTTGTAGTTGCTCTCCTGTGTTCGCCGTATTTGACTGCACCAGCGGCTTCGACGTTAAGACGACAATGCGGTGTGTAAAACTGTAAACGTTGTCCATTAATGATTGCAGAGAACATACATTTAGAAATACAGATTTTACAGATCGCTAGCACAACCATTGCCGCGTCCCAAACCACAAACTTCTGTACTTCACACACTTTACTAATGAGTGCACTTCTAAGAGTATATGCACTTTTTTTTTTTACACATTAGTGAGCTAGGACAGGGCGTATCTTACCAAGATGAATCTTCTTCATCCAGTGAGCCGAGTTTCCTCTTCAAATACTCATGGATTATGTGCTCTCATGCCAGCCAAGTTCGGCTTTACAAACAGCACAACTGACAACTTCCCCCCCAAGTTTAGCTCCCACACTTTGAGGATTTTGATATTGCCATCGCGGTGTTGGTCCCCAGTAAGCATTAATGTAAAAATGTTTCTAGCAAACGTGAGAAAGACACATAATGACGTCACCAACTAAACGACTGCTAAATTAATTGGCAACTAATTTGGTTGTCAGTTTTAGTCGACTAAGTCGAATCATTGCACCCCTGATGTAGTGCATGGCGTGTAGCGAACAACATGTAGTGTATTGTGTTGCGTCTAATGCACTGCATGCAGTGTTGTATCCTATTTTGTGTAATGTACTGTGTGTAACATGCTGTGTGTGTTGTACTTTACTGCATGTGATGCACTATGCATAATGAGTGCGACTGTTTATTGTAGGATACTACCTCCACCAGCAAGTCCACTACATCTGAGGGCATTTTCTCAATGAGGATCTCGATGACCCGTAGGATTTCGGTCTTGGCACGGGCGAGGGTGGTGGTGTGAACGTTCTGCTGAGACTGAGAGCCCTGAGACTGCATCGCTGTGTGTCTGTGTACCTACACACACACACACACACACACACACACACACACACACACACACACACACACACACACACACACACAGATCATTTTAACCCTTTGAGTTTTAATCAATCACTGGCAATAAATTAAAGCATGCTGTAATTTTAAATTAATTATTTCTGACATGCTCAGGAAGAGAAGAGATTTTTAATCTATTTCCAGCTGTATGTAAAAGTTTGACTCCTGGTCAAATTATAAAGTTTTCCAAGTCAAAATAACCTCAAATTTAAACATATATAAATGTGTGTTTAAATATATATATAAATGATGAAATAGTAATTCTACATTAAACCATGTAGATGTGTGTTCTCTGCAGAGGATTCACTCACTAAATCAACAAAAATGTAATATTTAATTTAAATGTAATTTATACAAATTTTGCATGCATAACATTTTAATTTGTACTTTTAAAAACTGCACATCTCATGTATACCCCAACATTTCACACATTAAGGCAAAACGTTTGGCCACCCCTGCTTCTATGTGTGTGTGTGTGTGCGCGTGTGTGAACAGTGCGCATTAAAGGACCTATATCTTGCAAAACCAAACTGTTCTTGCATTTCTGGAATAAAAGAGTCTGATGTACTTTTTTTGGGATTGTTAGTTTTTTTCACTGTGTTTTGTTAACTCCATACGGTCTATGTATAGAAACTAAGCTGCAAAAACAGCCCCCTTCTTTTTAAGATGCCACAAAAGCGAACTCATTTAAATACATCCTTCTATTCAGCCTATAGCATTTAACCCAGCCTTTCACACTGAAGTTATAAAGAGTGTTTCAGCAATACAGAGCAGCCAATCTGAATGGAGCTCATTTACATTTATCTGTCTTAAAGACACAGTCTGTTTCATTCCATGGGATATACAGTGGTTGGACCATTTGGGACCATTTTTGGTTCTTAAAACCACTCAAACATTACGAGTTGACCTCAAGACAAAAAATAAAATGAAATAAGAAGAAATTATAGGATGTGTGTCCTTTAAAAACATACAACAAACACGTTACTCATGAACTGCACT
This sequence comes from Pygocentrus nattereri, assembly GCF_015220715.1. Classification (NCBI taxonomy): domain Eukaryota; kingdom Metazoa; phylum Chordata; class Actinopteri; order Characiformes; family Serrasalmidae; genus Pygocentrus; species Pygocentrus nattereri. Next base: position 7,138,555 of record NC_051226.1, read on the forward strand.
GAAGTGTGTACGCTTGAAAACGCTCTTTACTCCAGAAAAGTAGTTCTCCAGGACCTGACAAGACCCTAAGTGCCTATTGTGTGTGCATGTGTCCCACCTCCTTGGCGATGGTGGTGATAAAGGCTGGCGGTCTCGCTGTAGCAATCAGAGAGAGAGCGTGGCGGGCAGAGCGGGCAGAGTCAGCCGCTGGGTTCAGGGGGAGCCCCATTGTGATGCTAAAGAGAGACAGAGAGAGGGAGAGGGAGAGAGTAAGCAGGCATTAGAATATATAGAGTGAAAAGATTAGACCCAGCTTATAATGTCAGTTCAAGGTCAATGGGATCACTCAGACAGCAGCAGCATAATGGACTGAGGACAATACATACATACACACACACGCGCGCACACACACACACACACACACACTCAATACACCCCCGTCTATATATACACGCGCGCGCACACGCTTCACACACCAGCGTGCAAATTGCAGTGTGTGTGTGAGGCCCCTTGTTAACAAATCACCCCGTGTGCTCAGAGTGAATATGTATCAGGCCCGGTGCTGACAGAGGCGTGTGATACAGGGTCAGATCAAAGTGTCTGTGTGGTTACAGCAGGGTGACCCCCCTCCAAACACCCTCTGAGACATGCGTTAGCTCTCGTCTGTGTGTGCGCGATCCTGCCAAGAGGACTGACACACACTGCCCAAACAGCAACTCAGCACATTCATCACTTTTAAAGATTCTCAACACTTGTGTCTTTAATTATAGTTTGATACACTGTTTATCGACTGTTGATGTTGATAACTTAACTGGGTTTCTATAGTAATTCCAGGTAGTTGCTATGAGGTTGTTATGGTATTCCAGCTTGTTGTTATGGCATTTCTTGAATGTCTGATGTCTTCTGAAGTTTTTGCTACAGTATCCCAGATGGCTGTTAAGCTATCTGATAGGCAGTTGTTATGCTAACCTAGGTGGTTGCTACAGTGTTTACATCATGTTGCCATGGTATTTCCAGGTGGTTGTTAAGGTGTTCTTAGGCTGTTGCTTTAGGCTCTCTAGCAATGGCGATCCTGCAAAGTTTCGTACTTCTAACATAAAAGCTGCAGGAGTTGCATAGCAATACTAAGAAGAAACCGAAGGACAGTATCCCATTTCACCCCTCGCCCCTACCATTTAGCCCTCTGTTTTGCACGTTCACGTCTAGGGTTAGGGTGTCCCACTTTTTGTTGAGATAGAGGGGTAGGGTTAAGTGTTAGGGCTACATGTTGGGGCCCTCAAAACGGAGCTTTTTCAAAGGCACACTCGAAATGGTGTGGTATGAGGGGGAAAAAAAAGAAAACCCTGAAAGATGGCAGCGTGAACGACCAAAGAAACCCACAAATGTAAGCATCTCTGTTAAAAAATTACAGTAATTATCATATTATATAATACAGTATTAGTTCAATGTCATTTCAATGGATTGTGGTCATTTTCTTCATAACATGCACAAAAAGATGTCTCAGTAGCTAGCTAGCTAACTTTCCAGTTCCACCTTAAATAGTCTGGCAGTTCTGACACCTGAAGCTCCACAATGTAACTGCTGCACCATTTAAGGTGGAACAGGAAAATTCGAGCAAGAATCTGGTGAATATCTGACTTCAGCTTCATATCACTGAAGAATTATGAGTGAGTGATAATATATAATTGCCCCCCTCTTTGAAGTCATATGAAGCCCTAAATGTAACTAAAGCCCAGCAGTGAGGAGCTGAACTTTACCCTCCCCCTGCTGTCACTGAAGACGGGCTGGGTCGCCTACAGAATGGCGCTAGTAGACCACTACCCTTTATAACTCAGTTCCAAGGGGTTAGGGTGGCACTCAAAAACAAGGGGTAGGGGTAAAAAGAAGAAATGGGATTGGGCCCAAATTTACTTTTTTCAAGCCAACTTTAGTGAAAAACAATAAAGTAATAAAGCCTGAAAAAAACATACAATTACTATTAAGTTTAAAAAATATCATTCACTAACTACCAAGACCATATATTGAAAGTAAGCTGCAAAAACAGCAGCTTTTAAATTCAGTTTGTGATGTCACAAGAACCGATTTATTTACATATAGTCCACTAGGGATTTAAAGGCACAGTAACAAATCAGTCTGTTTAATTCTAAGTCAAAAAGTATAAAGAAACCAACAAAAAAGAAATTTTGGAAATCAAACAAAGAAACTGCTGGTAAACCTTGAAGGTATGTCTTCAGATTCTTTGAAAAGCTGAAAGCGAGTCTGGAAGCTGAGGTAAAGGTAAAGAGTGACACCCTGAATCAGGCCGGTCAAACTGGGGACCTTCTAGGTTGAAGTGTTGTGGAGACCAGCCTTCACCCTCATCTAACGCTCTGAATTCAGTTCACGAAGGCCTTGCTGATTAGCCGATGAGCTAAATCAGGAGTGTTTAATGAGGCAGAGCGCTGAGGTCTGCAGTATCTCACATTATATTTAGTTTACGGCCATATATGTTTAGTTCCAATGCTAAAAAAAATAGCTGTACTTATTTAGTACTTACTTTCTTTTAGTTTGTCACACTAGAACTCTTCCATGGATCATGCAGCTGCCTTTAATCACTTCAGCATAACTCAACAGCTATGAATGCCTACAGGTGTACCTTTTCACTTATTCAACAGATCTTGCATACACCTGCATTCATTTCAGGCACTTTTCATTAAATCACTTGTGATGTGCCAGCGTCAGATTTTGGTTTTCCATTACTTTTTTATTCAGGTTTATACTTTTCACTGAAAACAATACTCTTGATACCACCAGACCATCTATACTACACTTCTAAATGTTTTAAATGGCTAAAGTAATGCTTCAAACAGTGATTGCTACATCAACAAAAGTGGATAATAATGGAAAAAAAATTAGTAGGCAAGAGTTAGCACGACCTTATTTGTAGAATTCTAACCAGTTTTCATTCACTGATAGCAACGTCAGCATTTTTAAAATTAATTTATTTTTGCTGGCTCACTCAGCAGGCCAGGCAGAGACTCAATGTCCATAACGGACTGACTCTCTATTACTGAAACCTGCATGGGCCAGAATTTCAAGGGACGTCACACTGGTTGGTTGGTATAATTCTGTAGACCAGTTGATATCACCAAAGTTAATATGCTGATAAAATAACAGCAAAGCACACATATTAATTGAAAAAGTAATGTTTGCTCCTGAGTGGCGCAACTGTGTTGGCCTGGTCATCGTCATGAGATCGCGAGTTTGATCCTTGCTGATGCTACAGTCATCCATAGCTGGGAGTCCAAGACAGCACCGTCTGTCTATCTATCTCTACTCCAGTCTATCTATCTGTCTGTCTATCTACTCCTGTCTATCTCTACTCCAGTCTATCTATCTGTATTGTCTACCTACTCCTGTCTGTCTCTACTCCAGTCTATCTATCTGTATTGTCTACCTACTCCTGTCTGTCTCTACTCCAGTCTATCTATCTGTATTGTCTACCTACTCCTGTCTATCTCTACTCCAGTCTATCTATCTGTATTGTCTACCTACTCCTGTCTGTCTCTACTCCAGTCTATCTATCTGTATTGTCTACCTACTCCTGTCTATCTCTACTCCAGTCTATCTATCTGTATTGTCTATCTACTCCTGTCTGTCTCTCTCTACTCCAGTCTATCTATCTACTCCAGTCTGTCTCTCTACTCCAGTCTATCTGTCTGCCTCTACTCCTGTCTATCAGTATGTCTTTCTGTCTGTCTGTCTAAAAATGGTCCAAAATTAGCTGAAAATAACCTCATTATAGTAACTTACAGGAATATTTTTTTTTCCTCCTGTTAAGTTTAGCTGAAATCAGTGAAGCCTCCTGCATATCTCGCATCTCCGCTCGGCAAGAGTCTGCCTCATCGTGAGAAAGTGCTCAGATGGCTCGTTATTGGAAAAGGATTATTTCTGAAATCAGCCTATTTGCATCTGTGTGACTTCCAGCCGTTCTGTCTGTTAAAACTCCATCCAGCAAACTCGTCAATAAACTCTGTTCAAAGGCAGAAACCCGCCAGTGCATACACCCCCGCCTCTCTCTCTCTGTCTCTCCCCCCCCCCCCCCTCTCTCTCTCTACACAGGGCTTAAAGAACGAGTGAAGAAACAGACTTGTGCAATTTTTATAAACTCAGCTGAGCTGCCAGGCCTGATTTCAATACGATATGGTTCAATCATTGATCAGCTGCTTTAAATTTATTCAGGATTTAGATTTTTGGGGCAAAACTAAGAGACTCTACATATTTATTAATCAGAGCCTCTAAACTAAAACAGTACGAACCCCCCTCACAGACACGGAGCGCCGCTGAAGATTTTACAGAGAAGAGAGAAAATCTTAGACTGTAGCATCAGAATTTCTGATTCTCATCTTTCAAAAAATATGAACAAATACGACGTAGTAACATTAATATGAGTGTGTTCAGGCCTCCAAACGGCGCACTCGTTCGACTGTTCTCACTCTCTCTCCTCTTTTTCTCCTCTCATTCCACTATTCTCGCCCGTTCTGTTTCTCTCCTCATTTTCTCTCGTTCGACCCTTCCTTCCTCTCTATGCTGTTTACGCACATGCTGTCTTTCTTCCTCTCTTTTTTCTACTTCTCTTTCTCTTGTTCAGCCACTCCCGCTCCGTTTCTCTCCTCTCTAATTTTTTTCTCTTGTTCGACCCTTCCTTCCTTTCTCCTCTCTCTTTTTCTATTTCTCCATTTCTCTCATGCTGTCTCTTTTTGTCTTTGTTTTTCTCAGTCTTGCTGTTTCTTTCTCCTTCAACCATTCACACTCTCGCTGTCTTTTCTCTCAAATTTTCTTTCTATTATTTGACCCCTGCTCTCTCTCTCTCTCTCTCTCTCTCTCACACCGTTTTCACTTGTTTTTCTCTTTCTTTCAAGCGCTTTCATTCTTTAAATTTGTTCTTGTTCTTTTGCTGTCTTCCTCTCCTTCTCCACTTATATCATTCTTCATCTTTCTTGCTCACTTTCTCTTCCTTTCTGCCTTATTTCTTTAATCTGTCCTTCAACTACACGGATTTAATAAAGTAAATGACCTAATCAGGAATGTATCTATGCTGTACAGTGGAAGCCGTAACACAGATGAAGCAGTGAGGGATTTAAGGACGTTAATCTGCTGTAACTCTGGTTTAAACTCAGAGTTCTCTGTGTTATTTTAGTTTGTCTGAGACGCTGGTCATTACAGTGATTGACTGTTAGTTCATTGATCAGCGCTGTGAAAAGAATCGCTCTGAGCACCGTCAGAGATTATGATCTATGTGAGCGTCAGTGTTTGGGCAGAGCCGTCTCAGCTATATACACATATACACACACACATATATATATATATATATATATATATATATATATATATATATATATATATAGATAGATACATAGGTAGATAGATAGACAGACAGACAGACAGACAGACAAACTAATAGAGAGATGCGGATATATGGTAACCCTTTCTTTTACAATCCCCTAAGTTCTAGGTGTTAACCAGATAAATGTGGGGTACAAACTCCAAAGTACTAGGTAATTATTTTAGGTGAGAAGACTAGGCATCAGAGTAGTCTAAATGAATTATGATGAAACCTCTCACAGGGACTCTTTTCTATGGTTTTACTGGGTTCTTTCCATAAAGTTCAGAAAAATTACCACTTGTTATGCAAGTGTAAACAGACTAAGAGAAAACAGGATTAGTCACAGTGGTAATACCTGTTTATTAAAACCTTTTAACAACTCTGATTTTTCACACATTAAAAGTGCAAGACATTATTTTATTATTAATTTTCTGTTGAAATGCATCATTTATTGCAAAATTGTGTGCATGTACATAAGTATCCTCTTTGGCTCTGAACAGTTTTCCAGTTTTCAGGTATTTTATCATGTTCCTTTTAAGCTTAATACACAGAGCCTGAGGGGCATTTCAGTGTAATTAGATTGTAATGGTGCTTGCCATCATGTTACCCAATTTCTGCTGAACCCTAAACTGGATAATACATAGAACCTGTGAGACATTTCATAGTAATCAATTTAGACTACCCTGCTACATACCATCTTGTCACCTAAAATAATTACCTAATACTTTGGTGTTTGTACGTCACACTTACCTGGTTAATACCTAGAACTTAGGGGACAGTAAAAGAAAGGGTTACTAAATATATTATAGCTAGATAGATACATAGAGACAGTTAGTGAGAGAGAGTGAGGGAGAGAGACAGAGGGAGAGAGATGATATCTGTAGCTACAGTGCCATCTACACTTGTGAGTCAGAACAGGAGCTGATGAGCTGCTGCCTCAGTGATGCGGCTCAGAGACTGAAGCCAGATCAACCTTCAGGACTGAAACTCAGTCTAATTTGGTGCTGTTATAGCAGCACCAGATAAAATCATTTCAAACTGCTGCGTAAAGACTTCGTAATCTAAGTTAGTCTGAGAGTGTGATGGGTGTAAATAAGTGACTAAGTGACAGAGCCTCCGTCTATAACAGCGTCAGCTCCATCCCTCTGCCAATAGCTGATCAATGACTTCGATCAGAAGAGTGATCGGCATAAAGCAAGTGCCAAAAGAACCCAACACACACACTCGTGCACGCATGCATACAGACTGCACTCCTGCTTAATGCTTTAATATGGCTACTAAAATATATCATGAACTAAAGACTTACTATATAAATACATTACTGCTGATTTATTACCAACACATGACTTCATATAGAAAATACAGAACAATCATCTCCCACATTGACATTATTCTCAAAACAACAATAACTTAGTGTGGCTTTAGTTATTATACACTATTTACCAAAAGATGTTTATAGTTTTCTTTTGTTCAGTACTTTTAAAAACTTTCAGCAGCTATATATTTTTATCCAGCTTTTAATTTCATAATTTCTAATTGGCCTTACATTTGAATTATTTTTGCCTTTAAATGTGTTTTAATCATATATAGTATACAACTATATAGTGTACAACTGTATTTCATAACATATTACTGTTACCACTATGGTTCTCTCTCTCCCTCCATCTATATATACATATACATACATACATACACACACACACACACACACACACACACACATACATATATACATACATATATATATATATATATATATATATATATATACACACACACACACACACACACACACACACACACACATATATATATATATATATATATACACACACACACACACACACACACACATATATATATATATATATATATATATATATATATATATATATATATACACACACACACACACACACACACACACACATATATATATATATATATATATATATATATATATATATATATATATAAATCTAAGGCTATGTAAATGTAATGTTACAAATGTGATTCAATTTCAACAAAATGCCTTTTTTTTCTTTGGACAGCGACAATGTATAATGCGCCGCAGTGAGCACTGTATGACGTATTTTTGTCCAATGTTATATTCAGCAAATAAACAGCAACTGTACACTAAAATGTGCTCTCTGTAGACGGTGTGTCAACCTATTAGAAAACTTGTCTGTGCACCCAAACATTTGCACATAATACATATACAAACACACACAGACTAATATTAGATACATCATGTACGCCTGAGACATTCACCTCATATAAAAGATAAAAAACAGAAATACTGAGATCAATATCTGTGTCTCCTGTGCAGACTAATGGTGCTAAAGTGTGAGGATTGCTCAATGGCTCACACACACACACACACACACACACACACACACACACACACACACACACGTACCTAAGTGAATTTGCCCTCGTAAAAAAACAGGCCCCATCGGCCGTTTCAGTGAGCGTAGGGGTCAAGCAGAGGAGGACGTCATCGTGCTCATGATTCACAGGCCAAGAACACAGACGGAGAGAGAGCGAGGGAGTGAGGGAGGGACGACAGGAAGACAGAGGGCAAAAGATTCCACAAATCTCCCATTTCTTCCCTCTTCTGTCCAGTTTGCTGCCTTTTGTGCTGCACTCTAAGCGCCTGACGCGCTGAGCCGGTTTCAGACGCAGATCAGACATGTTCTGTCTGTGCGTTACATACGAAACCAGCACACAAGCCTAAACGTGCAGGCTGTGGACCGGCTGTGTAGAGCCAGTCCCTCATACTTATACATTTAAGGGAGGGTTGTACACAAAAGGTGGTCGTATGGTGGTCCTTTACCACTGAGGATTTGGGTAGAAAGGGCCGATAAAACCAGGCCTGAAATTTTGGTCTGAACCTGAATACATTAGCAGACTTTTCTGAGCCTGAAAGAATCCTGCCCAAACTGGACACGACCAAAACCACATCACATTTTAATTTACAAACTAATTTCTGCCCGAAGCTCACCCGAACCAGCCGCCTGGTTACAGTAGCAGCCATTTCATCATTGATAAATAATAAAAAAAAGAAATTGTGATCAAATAAACAGCCAATTTTTAGTTTTTGTAATGTATAGTATATCCAATGTTTTAATATGGATAAAGTTTCAACTCTGCCCTGTTCTCATGCTGTGCGGTGCCGATATAAGCAGTGAGGGGGGGCGGTTTACAAAGCAGGACTTATCAGTTAGCCTGATAACTTAGGCTGAAAAAACAAGTCAGTCCAATAACAGAAGAGCTAAGGAACATTCAACTGTTGGACTAAGTTATCCAGCTCACTTAGAAATCCTGCTTTGTGAAACAGTCCCATTTAAACCTAAACCATAGATTACATTACATATATAACATACTGAACACAAATATTTGGTAACACTTTATTTGGATGATCCACCGTAGATGTTTTGTAGATACTCAGTACATGTTTTCATAACATTCGACTAAATGTCTATTAAATGCAACTGAACTTGAAGGTAAATGTGCGGAAGATCCTATCAAATCATTCCCTAAACCTAAATCAAACTTCAGGGCAAAACCTACACCTAATCCTAAACCTAACCTGAATGTTGTTGATAATCAACTATTTCCAGAAATTTTGTTAATAATTTAAACATGTGTAAAGCATCTAAAGGGGACCATCCAAATAAAGTGTGACCACATATATCAGGCCAAATATATTAAGCATCCTTTCAGTGGATTAAACTGTATTTTCTTTTGAATTTACGTTAGCAAAAGTAGTGACCAATTAAGTCAGGAGTAAAACTAAAGTGGGGAATTACAGGGTGCAGATATATTTGGAAAAGGACGTTTAAAGCCAACCAAACCAGTCGGGTTTCGTCAGGTTCGGACAAATATTTCAAGCTCTTGCAGTAACGGACGGGCTACAGTAACTGCAAACCTACAAAGTGGACCTATAGAGTAGGCGTTTCCGATAAAATGGCCAACGATTGTAAGTGCCAACAGGTCATTTTCTATGGCTGCTTCTTTACTTCACACTTCATTTACCATCATGTTCAAATGATGTTGTCCTCATTCGCTGAGCAAATTCCCATTATATTACAAATCCAACAAACAGTGAAGTCTAATCTGATCTGACCTGATGCTGATATTTTGAGACTTGTCCTAAGTGGCAGCGTCTCGCCTCAACCCCCCACCATCCGCCTCTCTCCCAGCCTGAAAAATGACCGCCATTTTGCGCTAACCCTATTAGCACGAGCTACTACGAAAAAGGCAGACGTATTTGTATTCATAATAAATTTGCTGAGATAGGGTTTCATCTTAACGACATAAGCCGAGGCCAGGGGTATCCTTCATGCCCGGCTTTAACCTCATTTGTGGGGTTGCCTAGTGAAGGTTAACCTCCAGACATATGGGTCTCCCTCTTCCTCTTAAAGGTCCTGCCATACAGCAGGGCAGACATCATTACATCATATTAATGCCCTCCAATCACATTACAGCCTTCTTCTCATCCGTCTGCACGTCCGGCCCGCCGGATGCACACAATGGAGACAGACTTCGTGCCAGTTGGGCAGTGGTAGAAGACGGGGAAAGGAGAGGTGTTGAGAAACAGACCGACGTTCGAGTGAGGCATATTTATTATATATGAATAAGTGTATAGGTTCTGTAAGCATATCATCACTGCTGTGAAAAAACCTTACAGCTCTACTTCTGTCTATTATTTCTCATTTTTTGGCAGAATTTGAAAAGCCTAGTTACCCTCTGCCTTCTGTTTAAATCTCATGAAGAACGGACCAATAGAAATGGTCTAAATTACTTTTTTGTTGCATTAGTTTTCATTAACAGTTAAGAACATTTTTCTCTTTCTTCCACAAAGTTGCTATTTTGGAAGTATTCCCAATGTGACTAGGAATAGTCAGGGATCAGGTGTTATTTTAATAATAATAATAATAATAATAATAATAATAATAATAATAATTTTTGTTTCTACAGCACTTTTCATGCTGGTGGCACCTCAAAGTGCTTTACAGACAGGAGATAAAGTTAAACAGTAATGCAAGAAATTATAACTATTAATTAAGAATTATAAGAAAACGATTGATCAAATTAAAAGATAAAAACCACGACATGTAAAGTTTTAGTTAAATGCTGAGAGAGAGATACATTTTTAGATGCTTCTTAAAAGTGAGTTCTGAGCTTGACTGCCTAATAAAAGGTGAACTGAGCTCCACAGTTTAGAAGCAGAACAACTGAACGAGTCTCTCCATGTTTTCCTGTATTTTACTGAAGGTTTCTGTAGAAGGTCAGTATCTGCAGATCCCAGACCATAAAAAGACACTCAACTAACTCAGACACATGAACAGACAAGGTCATTTAAAGTCTTAAAAACTAGTAGCAGAACTTTAAAATCTACCCTGAACGATACAGCCAGTGCAGCTCTTTGTAAATGGAGTGATGTGATCTCTCTGTTTAGTTTTTGTTAAGATGCTGAAGCATTTTGTGTGAGTTGTAAAGGATGTGTTGTTTTCTTAGGAAGTTCAGTAAGAAGATCATTACAGTGATCAACTCTGCTTATAACAAATGCATGAACAAGTTTCTCCGAGTCACTCAGAGAGAAAAGGCTGAACTTCAGCAATATTTCTCAGATGATATAAAGCTACTATAGTGACTGTGTTTACATGCAGGATAAAACAGGGCACAGAGTCTTCAGCATATATACTGAGTGGCCAGTTTATAGTTATGAGGTAGGTGTTCCAAAAAGCAAACCGTAATAAACAAAACTGCTGAAAAAGGTTTATGAATCCCAGAGAAAATAATGTTAAAATGATGGAAAGAGCTTTTACAGTATGTGTCATTTTAGACCTACAGACTATTAAATACCACAAATCATTACTGTTAGGTCCACCTAATTTGTATATACACTTTTTGGCCATTTTATCAAAAGCGGCAGGTATATAGATGCACTGTGTAGGCTTACAGTCACAGACTGTGGTCCATCTGCTGCTGTACAATTTATCAGCCCACCTCGCTCATTCATCAAAGGAAAGAAACCACCACAGGACCACCACTGACGAGACATGCTTACATGTAGCCTGATAATCCATTAATAACCTGACTAATAGCTCAATCAGAATACAATACATCCACGTAAACACCTCAGTCAGAATAGACAAGTCTGACTGAGGCTATTCGGGAATACTATTCCTGTGTGAGTGAACGAGTAAATAATAAATAATCTACATAATGTAAATTATTTGCAATGTAATGTAAATAATCAGTTAAATAGAAGAATAATATCCATGTAAACGCTTGAATCTGATTGCATTCTCATTCAGAAAGTTTAAGTCTGTTCTGCATGCGTGTGGCGTCATAGTAAAAGTTTATACCGTTCAACATGGCAAAGCAGAAACTGGTCTGCAGAGGAGATGAAGTTCATGCTCTGAGCTTTAAAAGACGGCGGTGAGAGGGACGTCCAGCTTATGTGTCTCAGAACACGACGTCTTCCTCTCGGCCTTCTTTAATAAGGACATGTGAAGGACGTTTTCCTGAGTCTGACATCATTTTAAAGCAATTAAAAACCCAATCACTGCTCACTGCTGCTCATCTCACTCTGACTGCACTCACATGATGCTGGTGGTCATGGTAACGTTCACACCAAGTGGTTCTCTACGCATGTGTGTACTTTTGAATCAGATTACTAGTAGTGAGCATGTAAACTGAGATTTTTAATCAGATTCTTGAGTAGAGTGAGAATAAAACCACCTCAGTCTTAATCTATAATTGGAATGTACTCAAGCTGATCAGCAAAAATCTTTGCATGTCAACACAGTCTTTGTTTTAGCAGTAAGCGCTTTTAAAAAAGATTTTTACCAGGATTAAAAAACATAAATACATAAAAACTTAGTGGAATGTGCCTTTTTTAAAAAGGAAAAGATTTCAGCAATAGAACATGCAGGAACATATAAATAACATCCAAGGCAAGTGCTGCAGATCATCGCAGCCGTGACGTTACCGGTGAAAACAACCTCAAATGTTCTCTTGCTTTCATACAACAGGGCTGTAAAATGGGAGGAAAAAGTAAAGAAGGCACTCTGTGGTTGCCTGCCTCTCCTTTATACCTAGTTGCGGTGTTTGGTTTAATGCCCAAAGACCTCCAATGTCCTTGCTTTTCGCACCCTTTTAGCGAGACGTCTTAATTCAGTGGAAAAGCTCCACTCCACCTCCATTTGAACACTGGCTTAAAGATGTTGCTTCATTTCTGTACTTGGAAAAAATGAGACACTTAGAGACACAAATTTCTTCGCACAAGGGCCCCTTTTTCTCTTCCTTCTCTGAGATCAGGCAGTCTGACGTCCCAGTGTTTCACAGTAATTACAATGGGTTTTTTTTTTCTTTTGAATTTTTTTCATTATTTTGCTGTTGTTGGAAGAAAACCAACCATTTTGACAATTTGAAAATGCCTGTTACTCTTTACATTATGTGTACATTTCATGCTGAATGAACCAAAGGAAATGAGCAAAATTACTTGGGCAATCAAAGTCTGGTTCCACTGACTTACATTAAAAGGTAAAGTAGGTTTTTTTCCTTCTCCTGTGAAGTTACTATTATGGAGATTTTCTTCTGACACCAGTGAAATACACACACACACACACACACACACACACACACACACACACACACACACATATATATATATTTCATGAATAACTAAACAAAATCTATGCATGTATCTTGTTTCTGCTTTGAGAGCCTTTTTTTCCTGGTTACCCAACAAACAGAATGGTCAACAAAAAAGTAAAGAAGCCCCAAATATTATATGTGCTATATATCAGATGTGCTATGATGTTGGTAGGGGTGTGTGTGTGTGTGTGTGTGTGTGTGTGTGTGTACTGCTGAAGATGTGTCTGTATGTGTATAAGTGGGCGTGTTGGGGAGTGAGAATATCAGTGCACTCACTTGGCCAGCTGTTTCTCTGCGTCTGCGCACAGCTCCAGCAGACCCATGAGCACAGCGGACACGTCCATGTACGGCTCCCACACGGTGAAGCCTCGGCCAATCAGATCGATAGCTGTGCGGCGGATGGTGCTGTGGGCGGGGAGCTTTGGGCTGGGGGGCTGGAGGAGGAGGAACGTCAGAGCTTTACCTGAAAGAAATTAAAAAAAAGCATAACGAGGACGGTTAATATAACACTTGCATTTGAACGCTACCTGCACAGAGACTTCATAACACATGCATAAACACCGAATGATGTGCTTAAAAAAGCAAACTTGACTGCTTATGAAGAGCTTATGTCAGCATTCACAAGACACTAAGTACACCCTTAAAGATGGTTCTTTGAAGGGTTCTTTAGGAAAGACAGTGGGATGGTATAGAACCATCTGCATGCTTAATAGTGTATGGCATGGTGAAAGTGTTCTTCAGACTGATAAGGAATGTGTACTCAGGATTACTTGTTTTTGATTGAATGTATTTTTCTTGAGGTTCTATACAGAACCACAGTCTTTACTAAAGAACCCTTGAACCATCTTTAAGAGTTTAGAGGAACCCTTTCTTGGTCCTATACAGAACCTTTTTCAAAAAAGGCTCTGCATAAAAGCATATACAACAAATTCTCAATCAATCTGAAGAACCACTTCACCATGCACAGAACCATTTAAACATGTAGATGGTTCTATACAGAGCCATCCTCATGAAAGAACCATCTCTTTTAAGAGTTTACTTCATCTTGCGAATTCAACATAAGCTCTTCATAAAGAGTCAAGCATTGCTTATAGATGTTTGAGGTTCCATACAGAACCCTTCTTTACTAAAGAACCCTTGAACCATCTTTTTTTAAAAATGTAGAAGAACCCTTTTTCAATACAGAAATATTTTCAAAAAGGTTCTATATAGAAGCAAATACAGCAAATTCACCATGCAAAGAATCCTTTAACACGTGCAAAAGGTTCTTTGAGTGTTCTGTAGAGAAGCTGTATGATTCTATAGAGAAGCATTGCCTTTACTAGGAAAACCCTTAAAACCATCTTTTTTTAAGAGTGTATGTTGCTCCATCACACTTAAAGCACACGAATACAAAGTATGCACGTACCTGTAAACAAACCCTCAGCAGGTCCCCAGAACAGGAGCAAAAACATTCATCTACAGGTCTATTCATTCAAACACTGCGGTACGTCTCCAGAGGTCCCTGCACAGTTACAGCCCAGGCCCACGGTGCACTTTCACAGAGGCCGCTATTGTGTTGTTTACACCTGTGCTGAGCTGGGAAAAGCAGGCGCACGTCTTCCCTCAATAATCCTGCCAACACCAGCCCCTCGGAGTATTAACCCCACACTCACACACCTCTACACACGCTAGAGCCGAGTGATATATCGGTTATTAACAATCACAATACTGGCCTTTGCAATGCTTTTACAGTATGGCTCAAAACTCAAAGACCACAGCTGTGTCCATGGCAACGGGCCATGCTGCAATGCTGTTGAGCGAAGTGTGGAGGTCAGAAAACATGGCCTGGCATATAGAGAGCCAGAGAATAACGAAGACACACTGCTGTTCGATGATTTTTCCCATGGGCCCATAAACAGACAGACATTCTTATTGTACATATTCTTGTAATCTACATGAATAAGTACATAGAATAGAACGGTCATTCTCCATTTGGAGTGGAGCGAAAACGGTTCTTTACCTGGCGAAATGGTTCTTCAGATTAATAGGGAACGTGCTGTACATGAACGTGTAGGTCTTCTATTGTTGACGAGCTTGACATAATCAAAACAGCAGAACTCAATTTTAGATAGAGTGATTTTTGGGGGATGACAAATGTATCAGCTTTGGAACTTTATTTACCGCACGGTGCTGCAGCGGTGATTTTTTGAAAATGCCATTAATTTTTTCCTCACAGAGAAAAACTACAGCAACGGACACCTATAAGACAAACAGATGGGATCTAACTTTTCTATACCAATTGAGGGAGGGAGAGAGAGAGAGAGAGAGAGAGAGAGAGAGAGAGAGAGAGAGAGAGAGATAGAGAGAAAGAGAGAGAGACGGACAGAGACAGACAGAGAGACAAACAGACAGGATTTAACTTTTCTATACCAATTGAGGGAGAGAGAGAGAGAGAGAGAGAGAGAGAGAGAGAGAGAGAGAGAGAGAGAGAGAGAGAGAAAGAGAGAGAGATGGACAGAGACAGACAGAGAGACAGACAGGATTTAACTTTTCTATACCAATTGAGGGAGAGAGAGAGAGAGAGAGAGAGAGAGAAAGAGACAGAGAAAGAAAGAGAGAGAGAGAGAGAGAGAGAGAGAGAGAGAGAGAAAAAGAGAGAGAGACGGACAGAGACAGACAGAGAGACAAACAGACGGGATTTAACTTTTCTATACCAATTGAGAGAGAGAAAGAGAGAGAGAGAGACAGAGAGACAGAGAGAGAGAGAGAGAGAGAGAGAGAGAGAGAGAGAGAGAGAGAGAGAGAGAAAGAGAGAGAGACGGACAGAGACGGACAGAGACAGACAGACTGCTGCAGTGACTGTATCTGTGCTCATGTGCGCAGCAGGTTTTAATCATGGCTGAATATCATCTGTCCAGACAGACGATGACATAATGGGGGCCAGTTTTCTTTTTTCCCCTTTTAACAGCTTTAAATCTCCACTTCGGCCGCGCTGGGAGACAGGGAAAGGCATTTAGGGGACACATTGTGCTGGGGGGTGTAGGGCGGGATAAAAGGTATTCATACTTTCAGTCCATCGATTTACAAATATATACATATAATACATACACCTCAATTATTACGTAAATGCATCTGAAGGTAAGAGTGCAGTACAATACAGTAATAAGACCATCAATCATAACCAGGAAATTAAGTATACGCTGCTGATCACTCAACATAAAAGAACTAATGAACAAAACAGATTTAAAAAAAGCTCTGAAAAGAACCATTCCCTTTACTAAAGAACCTTTGAAGAACAATCTTTTATAAGAGTGTATTTGTTAATGGAAATGAAATAAAGGGTGGCACATATATTTGTGTGTGTGTGTGTGTGTGTGTGTGTGAGAGAGAGTCAATGACAAAAACGGTTTTCAAAATGACAAGTTTTTAAAAAAAATATATTAAAAGGACATGATGTGCATGTTTGTATTTGCACATATATTTGCATTTATATCTGTGCATTTTATATCTGAAATATAATGAGTGTTATCAAAGCTGTTAAATGCCTGTTTCAGTTATTAAAATGTGCTGGTCTGATTTACTGGTTGCGCCACCTGACCTTTCAGACTAATTTCAAATTAAACATTTGACCAATTAAACCAATTAAAAACAGGGACCCGTAAAAATGTTTGTCCTTCAACTTGAGTTTATACTCATTTTTTTCACATAAATAAACATCATATTAATTCCACATTTTCATGGTTCTCCTGAGGTCAGACCACTGGAACTGTTCTAACCACGACTCAAACACCTCATTTTTACTAAATTTGTGAGAGGGCAGCTGACCTTAGCATCACATCATGAAGGTCACCTGATGTCCTCTTTATGATGCAATATCCTGGTGCCTCTTTTGAAAAAAGCATGTCAAAATAAAAGTCCTTTATTTTTAGTTGTGCTGTCATTTGACGAAGTAAGAACTGTGGACAAAAATCTTTTGGTGAGTTAAGCACTTTTAAAGTTGTCTTATTATGCAACATGGTTTTTATTTTAAAGTTGTAAATAAGGTCAAACAATTTTATTTAAATTTATTTTCTATAACTAGATTACATTTTCAACAAGTTACTTAACCAACTTAGGGTTGGATGGTTGCATCACCTGGTATTTTTAGGCTTTTGGAAACAAAAAGAAACTAAAATCAATTTATATGGATCCACTGAAAAATGGTTCACATAAAAGAGCTGATTAATTTGATACGTATTATTTTTGGGGACAATAATGGACTTGGGCACAAAACTGGCATGTCAATGACTCAAAATATGTAAAAGTAACAAGAAGATCCTATTCTTGACCTCAGGAACCACAGGAACAGTTTCAGGTACTGACCTATAGACTCATCAGTGTCAAGACCAGCAATAAAAACATGACACAGAACAAAGAGGAACAGCAGCTCACAGACCAGAATGTGGACAATCACAGCTAATGATGGGGTTCACACACACACAGGCACCCCTCACTGTGATAACTGTGCTATGTGTGTGTGTGTGTGTGTGTGTGTGTGTGTGTGTGTGTAAAATGAGAGGTTTGTGCTCTAAAGCCCTAAGCTCACAAACACTCAGCAATCAAAGAGTAACACTAACATACTGAGGTGAAGATAACAGGCTTTAATTCCAACCATCTGCCACTTACAACACACACCTGGGTCTCTGTCAGCCGCTACATACCGATGTCTGACCTGTAACTTATAATCCATCATTCCACCACACTGGTTCAAATCGCGTCCCACAGCAAAAAAACTATTTAAAAAAAACTGAAGTATTCAGAGCTTAGATATTTACAAGGATTCTGTTAAGATCTATTTAAACCCAAGGCATTAATTGAAATGATAAAGTAAATATGTACAAATTCATCATTTATAGAGTATGTTCTATCGGGAGGTGTCTGTCCCAAAACCTCACCCCTAAATTTACACTAAAAATACACTAATAAAAAATACTTTTTTGTACATTTTACAACACGTTCTACACCAATCTGACAAACAGTCACCATGCAAAGAACCCTTTAAGCATGCAGAGGGTTCATTGAGTGTTCACAGCTCTATAAAGAAACACTGAATATACTGAAGAACCCTTGAAGAACCACCTTTTTTGACAGTGTAGAATAATCCTTTTTGGATGTTACATAGAACTATTTTAAAAATGGTTCTCTATAGAACCATATACACAACCCATTTCCCATCATGCAAAGAACCATTTAAGCATCCAAATGGTTGTACATAGAACTCATGGTTCTAAGAAAACACTGCCTTTACTAAAGAACCTTTGATGAACCATTCCTGAGTGTGTACTAATGAGGTTTGTGTGGTTTTATATACCAAAAACAGTATTAACACCGGTTTCATCCTCTTTCAGTATCAAAAAGGCTGGTTGGGTGGAAACACTCCTTCAGGGTGAGTGGGCGGAGCTAAACTGCTATAAGCTGTATAAGCACATATATGTAAATGCGTCAGTTTTGGTGACATCACAGAAACAGTGAATATAAAACAAGCTTACTTTGAATACATGGACTGAATGGACTGTTTTCTGTGATGGGGCCCTTTAAATTAAAGTCATGTTTGGGTTAGTTCAACCTTGTCCTCATGTATCGCCAAAGGTTCTAGGATAATTTTATGCAAATTGATTGGAAAAGATGAGCACATGTGTGTCTGGGATAACAAACATGCACAAATACAAGCACAAACACACACACACACACACACACACACAGCAGACAGTTTCTACAGAGAGCATATGTGTGAGCCACACTGATCAATGTTTATGTTGTTTGTGATGGATCAACTGCTAAATAATCACGGACACAATTATCTACTGTGAGACAGAATTTATCTCTGTGGCCACGGCAACAGGTCGCCGAGTAACCAGCCCGTCAGCGCTCTTAATTACCACGGCAACTGAGAACAATGAGGCGGCATAATTGATGTGGACAGAGAGGAGAGATTCAGGAGAAATACTTCAGCAAGGAGACAAACAAAACAGCTCTATCTGCACCGTGTGAGGGGTTTAAATCGAGCCCTGTGCAGGAGACGCCTTCAAACCACAAACACTAAGCAAAAAATATCTAACTTACAGTTCATTTACAGTGAAATCTACAAATATCACAGGCTGGAAAATGCTTTGATTAAAGCACCATGTGGATGTGATTAGTTATCAATGACGGGGGGATGAATCTTAAGAGTGGCTGCTCAATCATCAGCAACACCACCATTAGCTCAGAATTCACAGCAGTCAACTCCAACTTCATTTGCATAAAATCAACCTTTTTTTTAACATTCCAAGTTGAACACGCGAGAATGGAGAGTAATGTTATATATAGGCTCCTTTTAAGCCACAGAGAACACAAGTAAACACATCATGTCTATACTCAAGAAACTCATTTTCCATGGGATATGATAACGTTTTCACCACTGCTGATTCACACAGGATTAATATAACCTGAGGTTAATTTCATGGCTCATTTTACAGAAGGTAAAAGGTGTGGGATCTTTGCTGAAGCAGGAGCGCAGTGTCAGTAAAAATTACAATTTGCATTTGGATGAGACTAAAATCACTGAGAAATGCCAGAAAAAAAAAATGACCTCACCCCACCTACCCACGAGCAGCGAGATTAATTGATTAAAAGATTCTGACATTCAGCAGTGTTTTCTTATTGGGACTTTTTCTCAGGTAACAGACTCTACACACTCAAGAGCACAAACATCTGATGATGTGATATGAACAATTCTGTGGTTTAAGAACACGTCATCAATCTGACGTGAGATTTTTTTGAATGCTGTGTAGTGTCCACTAGGCATAATGTCACCATGCCCAATGCTAAGTGTGGGCTAGAGTGGTATAAAGCACTGGGCTGTGGAGGCAGTGGAACAGAGTTCTATGGAGTGATCATATCCAGTACCTTTGGGATGACCTGGAGTGATCCAGAACTGACCATCCAACATCTGTACCTGACCTCACTAATGGTCAGTCAAATCAAATCAAAGCTATGTTCCATCATCTAGTGTAAAGCCTTCCCAGAAGAGAAGTAGAACCTTTATTTCTAACAGTGTACAGCTCTGATTCTGATACCAGTGCAACAATATTAGCAAGGTTTGCACCTCGCAAACTGGAGCACAAAACCTGTACAAACTGATCTGAATGTGGGCAAAATATGAATTTGCCCACCTGAAAATGGAACTACTTGCACAAGCAGCCCAAAATCAATCACATAACTTCACCCAGCACCTTTGGGATGAGTTGGAGTGATCCAGAGCTGACCATCCAACATCTGTACCTGACCACCTCACTAATGCTCAATGAAATCCTCACAGCATTGTTCCAACATCTAGTGGAAAGCCTTCCTAGAAGAGCAGAGGCTGTTCCTGCAGCAGAGGGTAAAGTAATGGAGAGCATATTTCTGTTTTCAAAGAGTTGCAGGCGACTCTGTTGGGGTGATGCGTGTCATTAGACAGTGTCAACTCAGCTTTAGGACACAAGCATGTCCAGACAGTTAACCCTTTGTGTCTGGTGGATTATGATAGAGCTGTGTCTCCGAGTTTTTTCCTTAGGCCACCGGACGCTCTCTGGATTGCGGGGAGGAATCGATCCGCTCTCTGAAACTTCTCCTTGGAAAAGCTCATCTCACCATGTCACCTCACACATGTCACACTTCCTCCTGACACACACCGCTGCCCCCCACCGGCGCTGGGGGATCAATGACGCATCCTGCAGGGCGTCGCCGAACCCGCCGGTCTCTTCCTTCAGCTTAAATAAACTCCTCCAGTTCTGTACGCCGACGCCCTCAGAAGTCACAGTTATCGATGGTGACAGAAAGTAATTTTATATAAATGACTTCTGACTCGCAGTTTGTTGAAATGTGTTGAGAGACTGTGGAAAGTGCAGATTCTAATCCTTCAATCCATGTTGTAGAGAATTTGAATTTGAGAAAAAAAAGCCTTCTGCGCTGCTGTGAGTCGCCCTGTAAAGCCTGAAATAATCATTTAAGAGTTAGAGGTGTCGAGTCGGGGGCTTTCCACATCTTGTTGTACGTCTTTACGTACTAACGTCACGCATAGAGGCTCAAAAAGAAAGTCCGGCTTGATGTTTAGGCCTCAAATGATCTCAAAATCAACATCATACTGATGAAGATGTGATGACAGTTGCAGATAATTTGCTCACATGCTTGGAGACTTCAAGTTTACATTAAGTTCTCTTTGAATTCTCTTTCAAACATCAGAATCCCCCCCTCGCAGAAGGACAACCCAAATTACAAAACTTTCTACTGTACCTTGTGTGCAGTTACACATTTCCACCAGAGAGATCCAAACCCACAAATCATATAAAGTGTAGCTTTAAACGTAACTAATTCTGTAGCTGACATGTAAATACACATGTATTTCTATTTTCTATCTGCAATTTAACAGCACAGTAAGATAAAAGTAAATAATTTTAAAAAATTATATATACCAGGGTTTTATATATTTATTATTTTTAAATTACAGTTTACATTATCAACAATGTTGTCTTAAGTTTAGCATTGAGATTTAACACAGAGTGAACTGCCTTTAGATGAGTTAGACCAATCGGAGGCAAAAAATATTTCTCAATAATCATTCAGAACTAGTGGTACCTTGTAATGGAAGTTAACGCTGGAGCATTTTTATTAGTCTGTACATTAACAGAAAATGAAATTTTCACACAATACAAAGGCTAACTGGAGTTTTCAAATAACGCAAAAAAGGAGGAAAATATTGTTTTTTTTTTTTGCATGACACTGCAGATGCATAGACACTCACCAGCCTGTAATATCCAGTGAGCGGCAGTTGTGTGGACGAAAATGCCTTGTTGATGTGAGAGGTCAGAGGATTCCAGATGCTAGAAAGGCAACAGTAACTCAAATAACCACTTGTTACAACCAAGGAATGCAGAACACCATCTCTGAACGCACAACACGTCCTTGAAGAAGTTGGGCTACAGCAGCAGAAGACCACCCCGGGTGCCACTCCCGTCAGCTAACAACAGGAAACAGAGACTACAATTCGCACAGGCTCACCGATATTGAACAACAGAAGATCTGGTCTGACGAGTCTCGATTTCAGGTGCGACGTTCAGATGGTCGGGTCAGAATTTGGCGTAAACAACATGAAAGCATGGATCCATCCTGCATTGTATCAGCGGTTCAGATTGGTGGTGGGATGGTGTGGAGGATATTTTCTTGGCACACTTTGGGCCCCTTAGTACCATTTGAGCATTGTTTAAATGCCGCAGCCTACCTGAGTATTGTTGCTGACCATGTCCATCCCTTTATGAACACAGTGTACCCATCTTCTGATGGCTACTTCCAGCAGGATAATGCACCATGTCACAAAGCTCATATCATCTCAAACTGGTTTCTTGAACACGACAATGAGTTCACTGGACTCGAATGGCCTCCACAGTCACCAGATCTCAATCCAATAAAGCACCTTTGGGATGTGGTGGAATGGGAGATTCGCATCATAGATGTGCAGCCGACAAATCTACAACAACTGCGTGATGCTATTAAGTCGATATGGACCAAAATCTCTGAGGAGTGTTTCCAACACCTTGTTGAAAGTGTGTCACAAAGAATTAAGGCAGTTCTGAAGGCAAACGGGGGTCCAACCTTTTACTAACAAGGTGTACCTAATAAAGTGGTTGGTGAGTGTATATTGTTATTATTTTTCCCTCCCCAAAATGCAGTGCTGCCAAGCTGAGATGACAAATAAAGGCATTTACATGATGCAACATATGGAAAATGAAGCAAATTAGTCTATAACCACATCAAGGGTTCACCTATGTGTTTAAGATATGCGTTATGCAGCAATATAATCATAATTTGATACTTCTTATCAAACAATGCTATTATTCAGCTATTAATCTTAAGCTTGTTAAAGCGTATCTCTGACTACTATACTACTAACACTGAATTTAAAGAACAAAGTGTGGGCTACATACGGACCCTCCAGCATTAAGAGGTTAAGAGCAGTCAGGTTTTATGTGCTAAGTAAAGCACTAACTCAGAATAATCCAGCCTTTGATTCTGCAACACTCAGACAGACAAAAATCTATTGGTGGTAGAAGTCAAACATATTGAAGAGGTGTAACCTTTACAAGATCACTATATTCTTATTCCCACCATGGGACCCCCAACCTCGAGCAGAGCTGACTGAGGGAGCACAAGACCTAGCGCTTTCGGGGATAAAAGGAACGTCGGCTGAACTCTTAAAGGCACAGTGTAATGAGTTTGGGAAACATCACAGAAATTATTTGCAATTTCTCCTCTACATATTCGTTATTTAAGGGAACAGTTTGGTGAAAAAAAACAAATGTTACATAGATTAAACCTCCGGGGTCTAAAGGGCATCTTCTCGATTTGTTCATACACTATATTGGCAAAAGTATTCGCTCATCTGCCTTCACTCGCATATGAACTTGAGTGATATCCCATTCTTAATCCATAGGATATAATATGATGTCAGCCCACCCTTTGAAGCTACAGCAGCTTCAACTTTTCAGGGAAGGCTTTCCACAAAGTTCAGGAGTGTGTATATGGAATTTTTGACCGTTCTTCCAGAAATGCATTTGTGAGGTGAGACACTGATGTTGGACGAGAAGGCCTGGCTCACAGTTTCCGCTCTACTTCATCCCAAAGGTGTTCTATCGGGTTGAGGTCAGGACTCTGTGCAGACCAGTCAGGTTCTTCCATACCAAACTCGCTCATCCACGTCTTTATGGACCTGCTTTGTTCACTGGTGTGCAATCATGTTGGAACAGGAAGGGGCCGTCCCCAAACTGTTCCCATAAAGTTGGGAGCGTGAAATTGTCCAAAATCTCTTGGTGCTGAAGCATTAAGAGTTCCTTTCACTGGAACTAAGGGGCCGAGCCCAACTCCTGAAAAACAACCCCACACCATAATCCCCCCTCCACCAAGCTTTACACTTGGGACGATGCAGTCAGACAGGTACCATTCTCCTGGCAACTGCCAAATCCAGACTCATCCATCGTATTGCTCTAGAGTCCAGTGGCGGCGCTTTACACCACTGCATTCGATGCTTTAAATTGGGCTTGGTGATGTAAGGCTTTGAGATGTAAGGCTTGGATGCAGCTGCTCGGCCATGAAAACCACATAAAGCTCTCTACGCTGTTCTTGAGCTGATCTGAAGGCCACATGAAGTTTGGAGGTCTGTAGTGATTGACTCTGCAGAAAGTTGGCAAACTCTGCAACTCTGTTATAATCCCACTGGCAGTTGACTGTGGAATATTTAGTAGTGAGGAAATTTCATGACTGGACTTGTTGCACAGGTGGCGTCCGATCACAGTACCACACCGGAATTCACTGAGCTCCTGAGAGTGACCCATTCTTTCACTGTCTGTAGAAGCAGTCTGCAGGCCTAGGGGCTCGGCTTTATACACCTGTGGCTATGACTGATTGAAACACCTGAATTCAATGATTTGGATGGGTGAGTGAATATCTTTGGCAATATCTTCTTACACTCTTCTTTAAAGGCTCTTCATATAACACGATCCTCATATGTTTCATATCAAAATGTTCCATTATCTTGGAATAACTTCAGCAGCTGTAAACTCTTGGCTCGTCGTTTCACACGTGTCTCTGATGTGGACTGAATGCAGAATGTAGGGTTTCCAGAATGATGGTCAGTCCTTAGTGATTTACTGAGTGTTCATTTGTCAGTTTGACACAGGATGTAGACAGACACACGAATCCACCAGTTTCACACGGTGAGAGGCAGATGAAGTGTATCTCAGCCCCTCTTCATGGGCCCATAACTCTGGATTTAATTCTCATATGATCCCGTGATAAGATGGAATGGAAAGGAAGACACTACAGAGCCAGGAAGTGTTTGAACTGGATTTCTGCACTAATTATTATTATATAATTATAACAAAGATACAGACACAGATATAGAAATGTTGAATATGACACAAAGGTGAGTTTGCAGACTCCAGGGGGTTAACAGACAAAATATTTGGGATCATGACATTTGCTTATTCACTTGACACTGGAGGTGCAAGGTCATTATAGTTAACAGGTAACTTTCTAACACTGTATGACATTATAAATGAGCAGCTACAAACAGTTATAGCAGCCAGCTTGAAGCCTTATTATGGTCCAGTTATTAGCTATGTGCAACAATAAATAAGGAAACTTCAGGTATCAAACATGTTTTGGCACTAAAATTAGCTTTACTCGCTATTTTCTTCAACTGAGACACTGATGGTATTGATAAGGAAAATTCAGTAACAGTTTAACACCCGTAGGGTACAGGTCATAAGGCAATGACACCTACATAAGCTTGCCATGACAACTGACATAACCCTACATAAATTTTTGTAAAAAGGTTATTCCAAAAAGGCACAATTCGCTATAAAGGTTATATTTACCAGGTTTGATCAAAGTTAGCTAAAGTAGTCTTTATGACAGATGCTGCCTATTGAAATAAGCATTTTGCTAGGTTAGCTTTCGCTTGGTGGTTAGTTTTCTCTCTGTATGTTTCTCTAACTGAAACACTCAAAGACTCTTGGCAACAAGATGTCTTGGTAGGACAAACCACATTAGTCTTGTGATTGGTGAGGCTGCTAATGAACGCTCTACCCAAAATAAACACTGTCCATTTTATACCGAGAGAAGGATGTTGACCAAATGCATCGGCCTTTTATTGGACCATGCAAAGTTGTTCACAGGACATGCTTTGGTCGGGTATATTGTGCTGCCACAAGAGCAAGATTAACCTACTTAGAAAGAAACCATGGGTTCAGGCTCTTTGGGGCTTTAAATGGGCTCTGTACTGTGTCCAGCAAGATTTAATCCTGCAGAGTTTTTACCCGTCAAAAAGCAGCTAATGGAAACCCCACTGCTTACCCAAAATCACCTACCTAAGACTTCTTAAAAAGAGGGCATAAGTGCCCTCACTCTCTCTGGGTGAGCAGGGTGGTCCTTCTTCTCCTCCTCACTGGTACAATGCTTGCCAACATGGGCGTTTATTAGCTGATATAAAAGAATTAGCAGTTAGCACGGTTCTCAGAGCACGCTGAGCTGTCTACGGACGTTGCATTAGCAGAATTTTGAAAAGATGCAACTTGAAGGAAGCATGTCTTAATCTACACCCTCCTAAAGGGCGAAACTGGCTGCAACTAAATTACAAATCGTACAAATCGTCCTGTTGGAATTATGAGGTTCTGTCATTTTGGTTATTCACAGATTCTTAGTCTGTGACTACTTCTTAACATTATGTGGGGTGTTTAAGATGTGTGCATTTTTGGACTCTTTATCTAGAAAACAAAAAGGTTCCGGCTCCAAAGTCAAACTCTAACTTAGTTCTATAAGGTTCTATATGTGAGCCATCAGCACCTTGAATACAAACAAGAGGACCAATCAGGTTCTGCTTCTTTGTCATGTCACAGACTCTGCTCAGCGACTACAGGAACAGCTTATTAAACTTTATGAAACATGAAAACATGTTGCTGCACCTCTGCCTGTCGTCTTACAGCTCATTATAAAGTCGTGAACTTCATAAACATTAAGCCTTAAAGGTCCTTAAATAGTAAACATTTAAACTGTTGGTGTCCTAATTACAACATTATTTCCTTTCATGTATCCATCTTTTCCTTTTCCTCTTTCTTCCAAACCAAAGACACATTTCTGATATAAAACAAAACCTCACATGGCCATACTGACCTGCTGGGACAGTTTATTACAATTGCTGGTTTCTGCCTGATTCTCTCTGATCATTGCTTCTTTCAGTGTTTTGTCAGGTAGAACCTTATAACTCCAAGCAGGAAATGGGCTATCAGGAGTAGAAGGTTCTATCTGCATTTGACTTGTTCCAAAACGCATTTACAAATTTGAGGATTTTGATATTTTACGTTTAGAATAAATTTAGGGTGTCTGTCATTTTCATGCAAGAAAGAGACATGTTCCACATATTACTTCTGTTATTTGGAATCATCTTTTAAGCACAATATCTCAAAACTGCTTAGAACACAAGTAGAACCTTCTAATTCTGAGGGGATGACATGGCTAAAATACTGAGACAAACACAGTCCACTAGCCTCAATCCTCCGCATCACTCCCCACTAAGAAACGGGATTTCAGACCATTCCCTTAATGCTTGTCCGAGAAAGGGTTATCACCTAACTACTCCCAACACAGGGCAAATTTATTGGACCTGGGTGATCGGCCCAGGCCACCGAATCTCAGCCCATTCCTCAGAGCAGACGTCTTTGTTTAAGCGTTGACCTCCCTTAAATGAATGAATTAATATTGACAAAACATCCACGGGGCTAATGAGTTGTTAGTTAAGGCAATAAACATGTCACATTAGAGGCTGGGTGGTGAGGAGCTAATTAGGGAAGGAGGAGGAAGAACGGAGGAGCGGATGAGGGGATGAAAGTGCATGTAGCTCTCTCTCCCCAAAAGGAACACTTCACTGAAAAAAATGCTAATGCTGCTAATAATGAATGGAAGGTAAGAGGAGGCGGCTAATCACCGGCAAAGTAACTGCAGCGCTCTGTCTGGACGCTGCAGCCTCAAAAGGGCAAAACAGTGATGGAGGGACGGAGTGGAGGTGGCGAAAAGGAAGGATGGAGAAAGGAGTGTATTATTTAATTAAAGTTGGCCTGTGTGTCCTGCAGGGCCTCCACCTCTGCCGTCGCACTCCTCTTTTCTTTCTTCTCCACTTCCCTCCCTCTCTCCTTGGGCCCTGCTGTGGTCAAATCGAAAGTGAAGCAAAATCAATGGGGGGAGAGAGAGAGCGAGAGAGAAGCCATGGAGATGGAGGGAAGAAGTTAAAGGATGGATGGGTGGAGAAACAAAGTATAGAGGGACTGACAGAGTGAAAGGATGCAATGAGTAAAGGGATGGAGGGAAGAAAATATTAATTTGATAACAGATTACAGTTTTTTTGAGATACTAATCCACCTCCTCCTCTCCCCTCCACCACTCTCTTCCCCCTCTCGCCAACCCAATCTGTACTCCCTCCCTCCTCATTTCCTCTACCTCTCCTTCCCTCTTCTTTCCTCCACCTAGCTCTTCCCCACCATTCTTTCCCTCCTCTTCTCTACGCCTCTCCCCCTCCCTCCTCTCCCCTACCCCACTACCACTCTTTTCCTCCTCTCACCTTCCTCCACCTCTCCCATCCTCCTGTCTCCCCCACCCTCCCCTACTCCTTTCTACCTCATTCCACCAACCCTCCTCCTCTCCCCCATCACTCTTTTTCTCCTCTCCCCTCACCATCCCATATTTCCTCCTCCACTCCTCTCCCCATCTCCTGTCTTCTTCCCCCTCCCACCACTCCTTCCCCCTTCCTCTCTTCTTAAAGGCAGCTGTAATTGTGTACTTGTGGGTTTTATTGTGTAATAACATGCTTTAAAAGCATTTTTCTCTTGACCGCCAATTATGGGTCTCAGAGAAACAGACACTCACACACACACACACACACACACACACACACACACACCCGCCCACTGACCTCTGCATCTCAACATAAATACAAACACACCTGACAACACCCACACACTGCCATACAGTTTGAAAAAAGTTTGAAGAAATTTGGTTAATCTGTAATCAGTTAATGGCTCATATCCTTTACTTGAAGGTCCACTTCTACCGTGTGTTTTTTTTTTAGTCATAATTCCTAATTCTCTCTCCCTGTAGGCTGAAGGCTGTGCTGCAGGGTGAATAAGCGGATGTATATATATATATATATATATATATATATATATATATATATATATATATATATATATATATATATATATATATATATATATGTATGTATAATGTTTACACCATTTTAATAATTTATTGCATATCATCATGTGAAGACAGAATAAGTGACATTGTCTATGAATAAAATAAAACAATTTTATTTCTTTGTAGCTACTTTAGTTTCCTAACATTACGTAGACGAACCAGTGAACTATGTGGACTGTTATTCACAGGAGCCACATTTACATTTACAGCCTCACAATCCATTAACTGAATTAATAGTTCAATCGGAACAGAATACGTCCAAGTAAACACCTCAATCCGAACAGACTGAGGCCATTCGGAATACAAGGTCTATCCGACTGAACGACCTGAGTAATCCTGCAAATAATATGTTAACACCTGACAAGTCTGACATCATTTTAAAGTCATTAAAAATACAAGCACTGCTCACTGCTGCTCATCTCACTCTGACTGGATTCACGTGATGGTCGTAGTCATGGTAACGTCTACACCAAGTGTTCCAGTGTAGTGGTGCGCATGTAAATGGAGATTTTCCATCAGATTGTTGAGTAGAGTGAGAATAAACGCCTCAGTCTTCATCTATAATCGGAATGTATTCAATCAGATTGGTAGAAATCTGTGCATGTAAACCCTGACAGTGACGGCGTCTGCACAGTAAACAGTAACGTCAGTGATTCTCCTGCTCACACACTGAAGCAGTTAAACATCGTCCTGTCGTTATCTCACACAGGAACACAGTTAAACGGTTCATTTTGGTTTTCTGGTGGCAGATCTCACATGTAAACACAATCTGATCTTCCAGGTCGTTAAATGCCGGTGTGGTCAAACCGTGACGTCACACAGACAAACGAAGAAACACTCTGGTCCTTTTAAGAGGCCACAAAGAATAATTCAGCGCTGCCTCAGGAGGAAAACGTCCAAATTTCTATTGGTCCATTTATTAGGAAACGTTCACACAACATAAAGAGCAGCTGGTGGACCTGAAGGATTTCTTCAAGGTTTTCTCATCCGCTGAGATACGACTGTCATCACGCACACTGACACACTCTCCACTGGGCTTAAACAGAGATGTGCCCATCACCAATTTCTTTATAGCTAAATTTGCTTTTATAAGACTTTTTAATCTGAAACTCACACAGTTTGGGGTAAATGAACATTTAAAAAACCTTTTTGAAGTGAAATTTGAAACCTGCGTCTGTATTTGTGTACAGTCTTGACTTTTGGGCCTCAAAGCACCACAGCCATCACACACTGCACTCCCCGGGCAAAAGTGTAGGTGCACTGTTCAACAGCATCACAATAACGCTACAATAAAACATTAATAAAACAACAAACGGGCCATAAACACACACACACACACACACACACACACACACACACACACACACACACACAATATTGAATGCAGGTTAGGGGGGGTCCAGTGCCCCCAGGTTATACACTAATTGAGAGGGTGGGTAGGGGGGAAAGAAAGAAAGAAAGAAAAAGAAAGAAAGAAAAAGAAAACCTGGAATGGTGCAAAGAACAGATGGAAAAACAAATAAGAAAACAGAAAGTCACAAAATGCAGAAACAAAAACAGCAAAAAAGAAAAAGAAAGATATAGACAGAGTGAGAGAAAAGAAAGGAAAGATAGGTGGAAAAATGGACAGCGAGATAGAAAAGAAGTGAGATAGAAAAGAAAAATACAGAAACAGCAAGAATGAGACAAAAAGAGGAAAAACAGAAAAAGCCAGAGAAAAAAAATGCAGACATAGAGAAAGAGGAATAAAGGAGTGAGAAAGAAAGCCAGGCAAAGAAAAAGAGATTAAGAGAAATGGAGAAAGAGAAGAGGGGAATGAGCATGAGAGAGTTAAAGAATTAAAGAAAGAAAACCTGAAAAGGTGCAAAAAAGTGTGAGCGAGAGAGAGAGGGAAAGAGAGATAACGAGAGAGAGGGAGAGAGGAGGAGAGAGTGAGAAAAGAGGATGGGAGAGAGAGAGAGAGAGAGAGAGAGAGAGAGAGAGAGAGGGAGGGAGTGAGAGGGAGATAGATAGATGGAGAGAGAGAGAGAGAGAGAGAGATACAGAGATAGAGGGGGAATGAGAGAGAGAAAGATAGACAGAGAGAGAGACAGGGATAGAGAGAGAGGGAGAGAGAGCGAGACAGGGAGTGAGAGAGAGAGACAGAGCGAGAGAGACAGAGAGAGAGCGAGGGAGAGAGAGCGAGAGAGACAGACACAGAGAGAGAGAGAGAGAGAGAGAGAGAGAGAGAGAGAAACAGAGATAAAGAGAGACAAGGAGTGAGAGAGACCGGGAGTGAGAGAGAGAGAGAGAGAGAGAGAGAGAGAGAGAGACACACTGACTCTTTCTTCTCTCAGAGGCTCAGGTGTTGCTGCGCGCTGACCTTGTGACGCTCTCGGCTGAGCTGCTCTGTATTTCAGCAGAGAGAAGAATAAAACACACACAGAGCTGAAAGCCAAAAAGCCCACGCTGAATACCACAGCGCCTCTTAAAGACCCTCAGACACATGCAGAGAGTGGGAGTGAGTGTGTGTGTGAGTGTGTGTGTGTGTGTGTGTGTGTGTGTGTGTGTGTGTGTGTGTGTGTGAGACCTTGCTGCTACATGATGGAGTGTGTTAAACTCATTTCGCCCTCTTGTCAAAAACGATCACAAAAACAAGCTCAGTATTCCCGTATCCGGCCTGTGCCTGGCAACAATTAACGGGGTTACCACTGCTGATGGTAACGAGTCACTGAGCACCAGTTCAAAA
The DNA here is from genome assembly GCF_015220715.1 of Pygocentrus nattereri. Taxonomy (NCBI): domain Eukaryota; kingdom Metazoa; phylum Chordata; class Actinopteri; order Characiformes; family Serrasalmidae; genus Pygocentrus; species Pygocentrus nattereri. The sequence goes on from NC_051226.1 coordinate 7,170,081, forward strand.
AATAAAACGCTGCCTTATTTCATGTAAAACACAACAAGACACGGTGACGCTAGCCATACATTCGAAGACTCTGAAAAGACTTTTGAAAGTCTAGTAACCACGTTTACATGCAGCCTGATAATCTGCTAATACTCTGACTAAGAGCTCAATTGGAATAAAAAAATGTCCATGTATCCACCTCAATCGGAATAGATCAGATTGAGGCCATAAATGAGGTGAGTAATTCTGTAAATAATCAGCAAAATAGAAGAATAATATCTGTGTAAATGTCTGTATCTGATTACATTCCCAGTCGGAAAGTTTAAGTCTGTTCTGCATGCGCATCGCGCCATAGTGTGAAAGTTTATACCATTTGACATGGCGGGAGCAAAAACTGGTCTGCAGTGGAGACAAAGTTTATGTTTTAATCTTTAAAAGACGGTGGTGGGACAGACGTCCAGCTTACGTGTCTCAGAACATGACATCTTCCTCTCGGCCTTCTTTTATAAGGACATGTGAAGGACACTTTCCTGAGTCTGATATCATTTTAAAGATATTAGAAGCACAAGCACTGCTCACTGCTGCTCATCTCACTCTGACTGGACTCATGTGATGCTGGTTGTCATGGTAACGTCTACATTCAGTGGTTCTGTATGCATGTGTGTAATTTAGGACCTGATTACTTGTAGTGAGCATGTAAACAGAGATTTCCATCAGATTGTTGAGTACAGTGAGGTAAGCATAAACATCTCAATCTTAATCTACCGCCGAATGTATTCAGTCGGATTGGCGAAAGTCTTTGCATGTGGCACTGTCAGAGTTTCTAGTCACAGACTGTGATTTTGCAGAGACTGAAGATCTTGCTTGGTCACGATTTGAAGATTACAGCTAGATTTTTGAGATTCTTTCCCATCATGCACCAGGTGGACATTTATAAGCAGAGAAACCCTTTTCCTTCTCCATTCTGTAGTGCTACAGATTGCTGAGCATGTAAAGATCTGGGCCCCAGTCCAGTTCACTGTAGAGTTGTATATTCTGGCAGAGCATCAACCAGAATGTTTTTTATTAATCTGTAAAATGTGCAGTTGCTATTTTATTTATTAAAGATTTACACATTCAGCACATTGAATGGATGTTATGAACCTCAAAATTAAAAAAAACAAATAAGAAGCCACTGTAACAGAAAGCAAAATATCACACACACACACACACACACACACACACAATTCTTCAATAAAGCCATTCTTTAAGTCCTCTGCAAAAGAAGGAAGAAAGAGAAGAATAAAGAGAAGAAGGAGGAGGAGGAGGAGAAGAAGGAGGAGGTGAAGAATAAAGAGAAGAAGGAGGAGGAGGAGAAGAATAAAGAGAAGATGAAAGAGAAGGAGGAGGAGGAGGAGGAGAAGAAGAAGAAGAAGAAGAAGAAGGAGGAGGAGGACGAAGAGAAGATGAAGAAGAAGGAGGAGGAGAAGGACGAATAGAAGATGAAGGAGGAGGAGAAGGACGAAGAGAAGATGAAGAAGAAGAAGAAGAAGAAGGAGGAGGACGAAGAGAAGATGAAGAAGAAGGAGGAGGACGAAGAGAAGATGAAGAAGAAGGAGGAGGAGGAGGAGGAGGAGGAGAAGAATAAAGAGAAGAAGGAGGAGGAGGAGAAGGAGAAGAATAAAGAGGAGAAGGAGGAGGAGGAGAAGGAGGAGAAGAATAAAGAGAAGAATGAGGAGGAGATGGAGGAGGAGAAAAAGAAGGAGAAGAATAAAGAGAAGAAGGAGGAGGAGGAGGAGGAGAAGAATAAAGAGAAGAAGAAGGAGGAGGAGGAGAAAAAGAAGGAGAAGAATAAAGAGAAGAAGGAGGAGGAGGAGGAGAAGAATAAAGAGAAGAAGAAGGAGGAGGAGGAGAAGAATAAAGAGAAGAAGAAGGAGGAGGAGGAGAATAAAGAGAAGAAGAAGGAGGAGGAGGAGGTGAAGAATAAAGAGAAGAAGGAGGAGGAGGAGGAGAATAAAGAGAAGAAGGAGGAGGAGGAGGAGGAGGAGGAGGAGGAGAAGAAGAAGAAGAAGAAGAAGAAGAAGGAGGAGGAGGACGAAGAGAAGATGAAGAAGAAGGAGGAGGAGAAGGACGAATAGAAGATGAAGAAGGAGGAGGAGAAGGACGAAGAGAAGATGAAGAAGAAGAAGAAGAAGAAGGAGGAGGATGAAGAGAAGATGAAGAAGAAGGAGGAGGACGAAGAGAAGATGAAGAAGAAGGAGGAGGAGGAGGAGAAGAATAAAGAGAAGAAGGAGGAGGAGGAGAAGGAGAAGAATAAAGAGGAGAAGGAGGAGGAGGAGAAGGAGGAGAAGAATAAAGAGAAGAATGAGGAGGAGAAGGAGGAGGAGAAAAAGAAGGAGAAGAATAAAGAGAAGAAGGAGGAGGAGGAGGAGAAGAATAAAGAGAAGAAGAAGGAGGAGGAGGAGAAGAATAAAGAGAAGAAGAAGGAGGAGGAGGAGAATAAAGAGAAGAAGAAGGAGGAGGAGGAGGTGAAGAATAAAGAGAAGAAGGAGGAGGAGGAGAAGAATAAAGAGAAGAAGAAGGAGGAGGAGGAGAATAAAGAGAAGAAGAAGGAGGAGGAGGAGGTGAAGAATAAAGAGAAGAAGGAGGAGGAGGAGGAGAATAAAGAGAAGAAGGAGGAGGAGGAGGAGGAGGAGGAGGAGGAGAAGAAGAAGAAGAAGAAGGAGGAGGAGGACGAAGAGAAGATGAAGAAGAAGGAGGAGGAGAAGGACGAATAGAAGATGAAGAAGGAGGAGGAGAAGGACGAAGAGAAGATGAAGAAGAAGAAGAAGAAGAAGGAGGAGGATGAAGAGAAGATGAAGAAGAAGGAGGAGGACGAAGAGAAGATGAAGAAGAAGGAGGAGGAGGAGGAGAAGAATAAAGAGAAGAAGGAGGAGGAGGAGAAGGAGAAGAATAAAGAGGAGAAGGAGGAGGAGGAGAAGGAGGAGAAGAATAAAGAGAAGAATGAGGAGGAGAAGGAGGAGGAGAAAAAGAAGGAGAAGAATAAAGAGAAGAAGGAGGAGGAGGAGGAGGAGAAGAATAAAGAGAAGAAGAAGGAGGAGGAGGAGAAGAATAAAGAGAAGAAGAAGGAGGAGGAGGAGGAGGAGAATAAAGAGAAGAAGAAGAAGGAGGAGAATAAAGAGAAGAAGAAGAAGGAGGAGGAGGAGGAGGAGAATAAAGAGAAGAAGGAGGAGGAGGAGGAGAATAAAGAGAAGAAGGAGGAGGAGGAGGAGGAGGAGGAGGAGGAGGAGGAGGAGAAGAAGAAGAAGAAGAAGAAGGAGAAGAAGAAGAATAAAGAGAAGAAGAAAGAGAAGAAGAAAGAAGGAGGAGGAGAAGAATAAAGAGAAGAAGGAGGAGGAGAAGAATAAAGAGAAGAAGGAGGAGGAGAAGAATAAAGAGAAGAAGGAGGAGGAGAAGACGACGACGACTGTGGGAGGAAAGGATGACTGAGGGCTTAATTTTTGTCAGATCAGATAAAAGCAGAGTTACGTTTCATACAGTTGCCTAAATAACAGGATTCTGTTACTGGCACAGGCCTAGACAGATGTGTGTGTGTGTGTGTCCAGCATGTGGTTCTGACCATTTGTCATTCCAGTAACTCTGACCATACACACACCTGACCAGTGCCAGCCCAGGCAAAATCCTTGAAGCAGAACCTCAGCCATCATCGCTCCATCATACTTTCACCTCACTACATTAAAACCTGCCCACACTGCAGTCCAGATTAAAGCCACAGTTCAGCAAAAAATCTTGTTTGACCAATTAACCCCGACAACCCCCCATGCAGACAATCAGTCTATCAGCCAAAATATGTTTGATGTCTTAAGTTTGCTGAACTTTCCAGTTCTGACCTGGAGCTACGAGGCCAACAGTCAACAAATACCAGAATGTATTGGGCAATATGGCAGTATTTATCATTATAACGATTAATTACGTCACATTATGCTTTTCTGAGTATGTGGTGGATACTGATAGTACTTAAACAGTACCGACTGTACATTTTATTATAGTCTTGTTTAAACAGATACAGTGCAGAACAAAAAGGGGTAAATAAAAATAATTATACTCATTATTTTTGATTGTATTTTGTAAACGTAGCATTTTTTTGGTCTACTCCAACTCATCAAACCAGTCAGTGGTTCGTGCCACTACCAGCTCCACCACAACAGTTTGAACTTTTGATACCTCAACAAGAAGAGAAAAACACTCACTGTCCACTCCATTAGACTCTGTCCGCTCTATTAGACACTCCTACCTTGTCAGTCCACCTTGTAGATGTAAAGCCAGAGACAACAGCTCGTCTGCTGCTGCACAGTTTGTGTTGGTCATCCTCTAGACCTTTGTGAGTGGTCACAGGACACTGCCCACAGCACACCGTTGGCTGGATATTTTTGGTTCCCAGTCCAGGGAGTGTATAAAGGTTTTAATACTATGGCTGATTGTGTATAAACGATATGAAACTGGTCCTGTTCCTAATTTAGGAAGGATTAAGGTCTGGAATGTAGAATGAATATATTATGTACACTGCGGTGTATGTATTACAGCATACATACTCTGATCCTATCACATGAGCAAAACTGGACTATATACTGTAGATAACAATTATAGAGTAGCAGCAACAAAGCACGAGAAAGAAAACGAAGACGAGACAAAGCAAAAAAGAGAAAAATAGAAAGAAGGCTGGCGAAACAGAGAGCACAGCTAGGTTTGGGTGGAAAGGCACATTCTAGTTAGCTTAAAGAATAATTCTGCCCTCAGGCCTGTCTGCAGCAATTAAACCCTGACTATTACTCATCATAACACGGCCGCGTGCTGCGAGTCTAGTCGCGCGCTCCCCCGTTCATCAACCTGCTGTTTATCAATAGCAAATCTCGACTCCATTGAACAGGAGCGAGATAGAAGAGGAGCGAAACGATCGGCTGTGTGAGCAGAACACAGAATATCATAATCTACTGGAACACACTGAGTGACCACGCTGGAAAACCGACACTGAGGTCATCGCTTCACTCTGCTACGTCCTCATTCTGTCGGGTTTTGAAGAAGGTTTTCACTGAATGGATCGCTGATCAGGACAATGAGTCACTACAGATGCCGAGGTTTATTGCTATGAGCATAAGAGGAGCTTCGCAAACCAAAACACGACCTCGCACAGGGTAATATATATGGTTCAGTTACAGAAAGTACAAAGCCTGATGGGCTCTGGCAAGACCATAACCTCAACTCTAGACCGAGGAAAAGCCACTTCTTCCATGTGTGTTCCATTCTTCTGAATGAATTAATGGCATGTAACCTTCGGAATAAATCACTGGCTGCTCTGTACAAATCTGTATCAATAATGGTGCAAAGTAATGAATCAGACATGTGAATAAAATTAAACTGATTAAAATAAAAATAGACAAAGGGAGTGTTTAAGATATGTGGCCACATGTTTTTCACACCAGGTGTTCTGTCTAGTTTTATTGTTATAACGATAATAACAATAATAATAATAATAATAATAACAACTAGATGTGCATTTCCTGAAGGAACTGCAAGAGTGCTTGAAAAGAGCTGCAAGTGTATGTTTCTGTGTAGGTGAACAACACCTCCTTAGGTGTGTGTGTGTGTGTGTGTGTGTGTGTGTGTGTGTGTGTGTGTGTATGAGAGAGGGAGAGATGTAGTGTTGGGGGGGGTCATTCAAATGAACTGTCACTCTGTTATTATGCAGCTCTTAGTGGAGAAGCCTTGTTTGAGTCCAATTTGCACCCTCTGAACAAACGGTCATAACTCGGGAAATGTTTACTCTAACCGGATAGATGGTGTGAGATGAGACCCCTTGAGGATTATTTTGCTGTAATGTGTGTATTGAGAAGAAAATGTCTGAGTTATGACGAGTTAAACACAGAGAAAATCTTGAAATAAGCAGATCCTGATTTTGAGAAATTTACATGAGAGTGAATGGGGCAGTTTTCAGGTTCTTCAGTAAATGAATAAAGGGTTCTTTACATCATGAAATGGTTCTTCAGATTGATGGGGAAGATGTTTTACATGGTTCTATATGGAACTTTTTTGAAAAGGGCTTTATGTAGCATCACTTTATATTATACTGGTCTGTGATCTAATGATGGCCATTACGACCGCTACATGGACCATGGTACACTGTCCTGTTACGGACGGAATTTTAATATATTGGGGTCAGTTTCCAACTGAAAATATCAGGTGTTTTTGGTTTGGTGTGGGCTGGACAGAATTTTGTCAGGCTCCTCGAGTTGGAACTCAAAATGTGATGCTGTGTTTAGGGCTAGGCTTGGAGAGAGAGCATTCAGACTGCATTCGCCAAAATTCAACAGCCTACATTACCTACAGATAAACAGTAAACCTCAGGGTGCATTTTGGTGTATCCATCTGATTTTACATGACCAAACTGTAAGACAAATTATGAACATGAAAGAAACGTACATTTTTGTTTTTTTTGGGGGTTTTTTTTGGGTAAAAGCTCCCCTCAAATGAACAGAATATGTATTTTATGATCACACATATTGCTCTATGCTTACAATTTACAGCTGAAAGTCAAAAACATTTTATAAAAGTAATTTGTACAGAGCAGATCACTGAAGAGACGCTGTCTGTTTATAGTTTATAGCCCAGATTTGGGAAAAATGGGTCGACTTTCAGTAGGAAAAAAAATATGAATTCAGCTTCTTTTATTATAAGGGTTTAAAATGACATCACCGTCTATTAGACTGGAGAGAAGAGTTACAGCCTCATACGACGCCCAGCTTCTGAATGTAGCTTATGAAATATGAAAGCTATGAAGAACATGACAAAGTGCATTTGTAAACACTGGTGGTATCAAGGGGTTGAAGAGATTAAACGTCCCCACTGTACAGTAGATTTTTTATTTTTTTTTACTGCCAATTCACTTGAACTAGATACCTAGCATCCTTTTTGTGATGCAGTCCCATAGATGGTTGCTGGGGAGGGGGTGGAGGCACATAGTATGTTGTAGTGCATGCTGGGAACTGTAGTGCAGTTCATAGTGAATTGGGCTAGTACTAATAGAAAGATAAAATCATTTTGTGGGCCAGTAGGATCATGCCACGGGTGTGTGACGCATGGGATTTAGAGCATCCGGTGAAATTCTGGGAGAAGAAAAAAAAATGTCAACACTGAAAAATGCATCAGGTTTGGAGCAATTTTGCTCACCGCGTGGCAATTTCTGCACAAACTTCATTCAGCTTAGACGGAGTTCCTAACATGGGCTAGACGTCGACTCTGGAATGACGCCATGACCTCAGAGCTCTATCTCTGAGCACCTTAAAGGCTGCGCCACGAGAAAGGTTACACTCCAATTCCCCCTCTTTCTTTCTCTCTCTCCGCCCTTTCGGCTGACTGTATGGTCACACAGCTCCAATAAGCCAGTCTGATATTACCTTACCCTCTCGATAAAGTCAGCTCTCAGGGGAGAGAGCTTTATATTGAGAAGAGTGGATGGGATATTGGGTAAGAGAGGTGCCCTCACACTCACACTCTCTCTCTCTCTCTCTCTCTAGCTCACTCTCTCAAGCACATACACCTTGTTCCGAGGTTTCTAGCCAGGACCATAACAAGAACATACAGATTCAATCACATTGATTAATCTGTGCTAGACTTCTGCCGCCATGGTAACCGCTGATTGATTATTGGGGCGGCTGGTTTAAACTCGGCTGCGCTCCATGGAAGGACCAGAGCCAATTGCTCACTCGCACATGCACGCACACAGCTCACTAATCATTGCGCTGTAAACAAAATGAACAAAACAAACAAAAAAATAGGAAATTAGCTCCACAGTATATGTGCTAAACACTGACAGACCAGCTCATCCTGCCATAGACTTCAACATGCACAGCATGGCCTGTTTATCTGCACTAAACACACACTGTAAGTTCAAAAGTATCCGGGTGACCCTACATTGAATACACTGAAAAAAATAGTATCTTGTCAAGTAAAAACAATCTTAAATCTAGTCAATATATCTAATATTTTCCATTTTGAGATGGCTGATAAGATTATCCATCTTATTTCTGGACATTATTTACTTGTTTTGGGTAATTTTATCAAGTAATTTTGGGTAATTTTATCACTATACTGGCAGATATTTTGCTTGTTTTAAGAAATGAGCTTGAAACCAGCAGAATTATCTGCTAATACAGTGACATAAATTTACTAAATAAAATCACTTAAAACAAGTAAAAAAAAGCCTAGAAATCAGTTAAATAATCTTAAATTAAGCAGACAACAATCTTAGCCGGAGAGATATTAGATTTACTGACCACATTTTAGATCATTTTACTTGACACGGTATCATTTTCTGCAGTGTACTTAAGGTGCACCTGCTGGTTGTATTGATTAATTTGATTTAAATTTTCATTTTAGTTTAAATTTCCCCTCTTTTATAACTATGTTTTTAATAATGTTTTTTTCTATTCTCCTTTATATCTTTACATTTTAATTGGAATGAACTCCAGCAAAGAGGGACAAACTCACTATTAATACCCTTCATTTCAGAAAAAAAATACTTTGGAGGAGCAAGTGTCTACAAACTTTTGGACATGGAATATATAATAAGACCCTCAAGCTATAAAAATGAATCTGCTCTGCCTGATCAGGACTGCATGGACATTTCAAACCTCAGTGATTGACAGTGGTGCAGCCATGGCAATGTAAACAATCAGAAAGGCAGCATCCAGTTTGCTTCTTTTCAGCTTTTATTTTCTGGCAGGAGTCGGACTTCAGGTCTGTGTGAGATGTCGTGTTATGGAGGTTAAGTTGTGTTTGGTTAACACAGCACAGACGAGCCGATTATGCTGACCCTCAACAACTTATAAATCTCAGGTGTGTGTATGTGTGAGAAAGAGAGAGAATATATGTTATATACAATAATATAATACATAGATCAAATAAGATGTGTGAAAGTGTATCTGGACAGATAGGAAATTCTAATTCTTCTCAACGGTGATGAATTTCCAAGTGAAACATGTTATTAAGGAGGGTCTCTGATTAAGCATTTTCTCTCTGACAGGTGGGGCAGTGGAATGTGATATTATTGGTGTAGATTATTTTTCTTTTTTCTGACCACTGGTGCAGGTCAACATGGTCAAATACTTAGATCAACAAAAAATCCAATCAAATGGCCACCGTTAGACAGTCATACAAAGCAGGGGAATGAAACTCAACCACCAAAAGGGCCATATTAAAAAACCCACAGCAAATCGTTTTTACTAGATGCTTTGCCATGACCCTAACTGGCCATTGTTTGTTCAAAACATGCCAAAACTACAACGGCAAAAAAATAGGCACAGAATACTTGAACAATTAAAAAAATAATTATAAATACAAAGAAATACAAAGAGACTACATTAGCTGCAGATCACTGTCACTCCTCCTTAGATGTCTCCAGTGTACAGTAGGGCTTTAAAGCTGGACACCTGGAATCTTTTTTTTTTTTTGTTTGTTTTTGAAGTGCTGTATAGCTGCATAGATCATTGTTGGGGAAGGGTGGGAGTACACATTACACTGCAGTGTATGCTGGGACCTGTAGTGCAGCTCATGGTGCAATGGGCTAATATTAATAGCAAATTCAAATTATTTTGCATGCTGAATAGGATTGTGCCACAGGTCTGACTTGGTCCATGGACCTTGTGTTTAACACATGGGATCTAAAGTGCAACTATACTCAAATTTATAATTTAATTGTTGGAAATTAATGGGCTAATATGTTAACTTTTTGCCAATCAAAAAAAAACTACATACTCACTCTTTATTATTGATTTTTAATCATGATTTAATCATGATGTATTAATGATTATTTTTCAAACGTACCAGACTGGTAGTGTATGTAAATGGACCATAAGGCCAGTGTATCTTTACTCTGTTAATGTATGTTTTGTTATTATGATCTTTTCAGAATGTCTTTATATCAGTCCTTGTGTAACACACTGTGCGCAGGTGAGTGTAACAGGTCAGCAGGTTGCCGTACTCACAGGTGTGTCGAGCGAGTGAGTAGTTGGATCCCCCAGTGGTCAAGCCGAAGCCCTCGGGCGCCTGGCCGCTGGTCCTGGAGCGAGATGGCAGCTTAGGGGGCTCAATCTCTGCTCCGAACTCTGCCCCAATCACACCTAGCAGAACAATCGCTGTGGCCTGCTTACGCCTTTCCTCATATGAGTTTGAGATCTTCTTCGCATTCGGAGGGAGGTTAGAGAGACAGCCTGGAGGGGGAGAGAGAGAGAGAGAGAGAGAGAGAGAGAGAGAGAGAGAGAGAGAGAGAGAGAGAGAGAGAGAGAGAGAGCGAGCAATAAATGACTGAACACATGATGTCAACAGTATATGCAACATATATGACATACATACTGTTGTTGCTTGCAACGTTACGATATCAATACTGGCTTTGACTAATCAGAAACATTATGAACTGCTTAGTTAAGTCGATTCAAGGATCCATATCTTGGAAAACCAAATTTTACTCACTTTTTTTTAACTTAATATATTTATGTATGAAAAATCTTTTTCCCTTTTAACTTGGTCATAACCATGCAATAAACATATAGCAAAATAACATGCTGACTATGTCTAGTAATAAAAGTGACAGCAAACTAGAGCATTCAGCAATAATTAGCATTTGAAAAGCCCTAATAAAAAACAAACGTATGAGACATCTGTTATGACAATTACCAGTAATGGTAACATGACATTGTTGTATTACTGGATATAATCTGTTATAACAGCTCCTGACTGCACATGAAATCTACTCTGACATCTTTATCCTGCTCATTCCCAAGACTGGACACTTGGAAAAAAGGGAAAGAAAAAAAAAAAAAAAAAACACGTTAAAAATGTTCTCTGCTGTCCACTAAAAAACATAATACATGATTTTGTTTATTGTTGTTTACTGGGAAACATATTCAGTATCTACTATCATGGACATTTGGGCTTGGGCACATAAAATCTGAGTTTTTGAAAAATGAACATTTATTATATTGTATATAAAGCAAGCACTGAACTTTTCTGTATGCATGCATAGTTGCATTAAAATGGTTTCTGAACTCTTGGAACAACCCGGACTTCTGTGTCAACAGCTCCTGAAATATTAAATAAATTTCATAACGAAAAACAGAGCTAAACAATTCTATCAATGAATGCTGGTATGGTCGGTGAACACACCCATGTTTTCTGGGATTATCCAAAAATAGACATGGGAGAATGTTAAAGAAGAGCTGGAGAAAATTCTGGAAGTTCATATTCTGCTGATCCATTACTTGATCCATCCGTTATCTTGTTGGAAATGTTGCCTGAATACATGTTTACCAGGTGTTACATACTGCATGTTTTGTTGTTTGTTGCAAGGAAAATAATTACTGTTAACTGGATGAAGCCTAATCCCCCAACGATTGTTCAATGGTTACAAAAAGTCAAGAATGGTTATATGATGGAACCCATGACAGTCCAGCTACCGTTAAAACTAGCTGTTTTTATATGATGGAAACCTGTTACTGTTTGCCTCAGGGTTTACTGGGTGTGTATGTATATATAGGAGTATTGAGCTATAGAATGTTTACATGTAAAGGTGTTTGTGTTCTGTCCCTGCAACAGGTATGTTAACTGAAGCCCTGATCTCAAGGTGAATTAGTTATGTGTGTGTAAATGGCAATATTAAAATTAAAAAAAGGTTTAAAACAAAACCAAATTTCCAGATCATCTACTGTCGCTCCTAAAGAAACATGAGATTCTACCTTTAACTAAATACACAAAAACCTTGAATGACTGTCTGTACACTGCATGAGCCTCACAATAAACAGAGCATAGTTTAGTCCAAATGTCCTAAAACTAAACATTGACAAAATGTGGTTACATTTAAATAAATATCTACTATTTCTTTATTTACTCTTTCAGAAGAGGGACTGAAGTAAATACAGAATCAATCAGAAACAGTGCTTTACTTATTCTTGGAGATGACCATCTTGGCTCTCACCAGCTGCTATATTTGCTTGTTTCTGACCAGATACACAAAAAGAAAAATGTTCTATTTGATCAATGATCAACCAATGCGAAAACTGAGGTCTGCAGACTCACAAAGGTGAGTGTGGTGACAGACCTACTTCTACAAAGCTAGAATATCTGTTAGGAATAGGAAGTTATGTCAATGTTCTGTACCAGGGTTCGAGTAAAGTGTTGGAAACAATACTTAAACTCGCTCAACAGATTTCATCTGTAACAAAACGGTCCAGCAGAGTACAGAGGCAAAGGGAAGAAGGCCGGGTGTGGGAGAGCAAGGGAAAGAGAGAAACATCTCTTAGATTTCTCAGAAAATCTGGTTTTCCAGTTCACATGAAAACACAGGATATCGGCAAGCGTTCGCCTTCCAGCAACACGTACACTCAGATGGAGTTTATACGGTTACAATGAGATCAAACACAGCCTGCCAGATGTTTAGGAGGAACGGAACCCAAAGCAAGTTAACCGACGCTGGGAAAAACGCTGAACAGATGAAAAGGAGTTTTTATAAATAGAGAGATATTGGTTGGAGTATTTGGCAATGCTCTCATCCTCAGGCCTGGGAGACCGTCTGAACTGTAGGGTTTCCTCCAGCTTATTCCAATCAGAACTGTGATATTGAATGATCTGAATCAGTTGCGCTGGATCAGACAAAACAGTGAAGAAGTTCCCAAAGAAGGACAGAAGTGGTTGGTCAGTACAGATGCTGTGATATATACATCTGAATTGCTGGACTTGGTCATACGTTCATGTACTGTGAGAATTATATCAGATCCCAGCCGCCACACATTTGGTTGTGCCAGATGTTATTGGCTATATGCAATATAAAACACACATACGCAGAAGTTTAAACATCTCTCAAATAACATGTTTTGTTGATTTTCTAAGTGAATCAAGGTGAACACACGCTCTACAAAGAACACAGAGTTTCTATTCATTTGCTGGCTTTAAAATACTGGTGGTAAAAAGAAAGAAAATTTAAAAAGGTGTCATGAATTTTGCATAGCCCGCAGTCATGTTTCATTTTTTCCAATATGTTAAATTCAGTAAATAAACAGTGACTGTGTATTAAATATGCACAAGTGTGTCTCCGTAGAGGGTGTGTGATCTCGGACTGAAGAATTTTCTGTAATACGGCCACTGACCCCATCCCTGAGCGGATGAGTCTGCTGATTGAAAGAGAATTCAAAGAGAACTCAGTTTAAACTTAGTGAAGGAGCGTCTCCTGAGGATGTGAGTGAATTATCTACTATCATCATCATCATCGCATCCCCATCAGTATAATGTTGATTTTGAAAGCATTTGAGACCAAAACATCAATCGATACCTTCATTTTGAGTCTCTGTGTGCGACGTTAACTAAGACATATGATGTGGTCAGCGCAAGCCCACCATACTATGGTCTGTTTTTTTTTCTCCTCAATCAAAAACAACTTTCAATTTTAACAAAAAACTAATCTTACATGGTGCAGCTTTAAGGTCACAGCAGCAGGAGAAGCAGCAGGAGGCTGCTGGTTCACGCCCTAGTTATGCTATGCAGCCTAAAGGAGATTAGGGGTATATAGGTGGGGGATTATAAGCATGTGTGGGGGGCCGGTGCTTCAGGTGGATTCTGGTGGAGAGATAAGGACGTGGCTGAGGTGCTGATGAAGTGCTGAGAGCGTGAGACTGAGGCTACAGCTCTATGGACACACGCATGCTGTCAGTGACAGTCACGCATCTGCCAAATAAGAGAAAAGAGGCACAGGAATGAAACGTCAGGCACTACTAACAGACTCACAACGTCAAACCCAAACCCAGACCCAGAAGACAAACAGTGCTTCTCTTCACTGTATGTGGATTAAAAGCTGGATGCACTTTTCTGGGTGAACACTTCTCACCTCACAATGACCTTAGGAAACGTTTCAGAGCAATGAAACCCACAATCATGACCGGAGTGGTGAAATTCTGTCTCCCAGATTCTGCGGCCAGTACACCATTACCCCAGTTGTTGCTTTTGTTTTGTGCTCTGTCTCCTCCTTTGTCCTGCCTCTTTGTTATCTTGGCCACCTGTGTTTTGTTGGTAGCTCAGCAGCATTTTCAGAAATTCCATGGGTGTATTTATTCCTTAACATTGGCCTTGTTTCCTTGCACTGCATTGACATTAAGTGCATTAATTATTCCTATTTTGCAGCGTTTCTCTGTGTTCATTTTTCCATTTTTCTTAACTTGTAGTCAGTATCAAAGTCCTGTTATCTTCTTTTTGTTTTTTTGTTGTGCGTGCCGATTTCTATCCAGTTGTAAATATGGACCTTACTGAAAAAACCTCTGTATCCTAGGGCTGAACAATGTAGGGAACCTCCACATTCTTCGACATATATAACTTTTAGAAACAAAACAAAAAACTGATTGTTTTGTCAGCACTGTGCAAAGTCAGAGACCTCACTCTGCTCAACAATCTGATGGTAAATCTCCGTTTTCATGTTCACTACAAGTAATCCGATCCTAAATTACACGCATGCATAGAGAACCGCTTAGTGTAGACGTTACCATGACAACCAGAATCACGTGAGTCCAGTCAGAGTGAGATGAGCAGCAGTGAGCAGTGCCTGTGCAGAACGTATTTAAACTTTGACTGGGAATGTAATCAGATACAGGCATTTACACGGATATTATTCTTCTATTTAATGGATTATTTACAGGATTACCCACCTCGTTCAACTGGATAGAAATTGTATTCTGAATTAATTCTCAACTGGACTAGACTATTCCGACTGAGAAGTACACATGGACGTATTCTGTTTCGATTGAGCTACAAACACCTGCGGATGTTTTCAGATCTGAAGCAGCTTGATTTTCTCCTCTCTCTCTCAAAGATGGAAGTGCTGTTTATCTGATGGAGCAGTTTTGGTGTCTACCAGGTCTTCCAGGTGGTTGTTTTGAATCTCCAATATTGTAAACTTCTGTCTGTTCCTTTTGTTCTTCTTTCTCCTTATGCAGGTGGACTCTCATGTCTAATTTCCCCAGAAATTTCTTCTGAAAAATGAATAACTTGTACTTAATGGCTATTTTGCCTGGAAAGCAAATTAATGCAGGGGGTGTCTTTTGCACGATGCTGTGTGTGTGTTCTATTGTGAAGCAGAGGCCTGAGTGTGTGTGTGTGTGTGTGTGTGTGTGTGTGTGTGCGCTGCAAGGTCATGGTCAGGTTCAGGCTGTTGATGGAGTGAATGTAATGTCCCCTGCAGCCCGGAGCCACAATAAGAGACCAGAGGGGGCTACGCTTTCGGAAGTGTGTGTGGGGTGGGGGGCCACACTGGACCTTTTGTCCCTGCATGTCCCCCTTTTTCACAATACACACACCTCAATTAGGCACGTGTGCTCACACACGCTCATACAAAGACCCATAAGCTGCAGAAAGACACACATATTAACCCAGACTCTGCACTCAGGCCTTCATTGTAAAGCAGAGGTTGAAGGCACGTGTGCGAGTACATTGTTCTTCAGGGTAAAAATGTTCTGATGAGGTAAAACCACAGAAAATGGTTCCACACCCAGAACAAATAAAATACTGACTTCATATAGGATTTTATTTAAAGCTCCATATTTGTTTAGTTTTTTTTTTAAACTGAAAAAGTGTTTATCTGTGGTTACTGAGGTACTGTGTAAATTTTATGATGATTGAACAAAAAAGAAACAATTCTGGTTCTTACATTAAAAGTAAAGTATGCACCCTAAAGTACACATTGTGTGTGTGTGTGTGTGTATGTATATACAGACACACACACACACACATCAGATACTGTATAACTTTAGATCCTATTTAGATCCCATCACAGAGAAAAAAAAAAAGAAAATCAAGTGTGTGTGTGTGTGTGTGTGTGTGTGTGTGTGTGTGTGTGTGTGTGTGTGTCTAGCTGATCAGAGAACAAAGAATATAATATGGCTGGGCTTCACTGAGGCTGACCGCTTGGCTTGGTCACATGACCTCTATCTCACTCACTGACCACCAATCTCCTTCTACAAATCCCACAGAGAGAGAGAGAGAAAGAGAGAGAGAGAGAGAGAGAGAGAGAGAGAGAGAGAGAGAGAGAGAGAGAGAGAGAGAGAGAGAGAGAGGAAAAGGGAGAAAATGTGAAGGACAATGAAAAAGAAGAAGCGAGCAGGAGTTGAGGGAGAAAAAAAGAGACAGGTGTTTGTGTGTGTGAGGGTGAAGGAGCACCACAGAGCAAGAAAGGGCTAGAGAAGAAGTGAAAGAGAGAAAGAAGTGAGAAGAAGTGGAGTAGGAGATTTGTATGTGTGTGTGATACACACACAGACAGACAGACAGACAGACAGACAGACAGACAGACAGACAGACAGACAGACAGACAGACAGAGAGAGAGAGAGAGAGAGAGAGAGAGAGAGAGAGAGAGAGAGAGAAAGAGAGAGAGAGAGAGAGAGGAGGAGGAGAAGAAAGTATGTTGAATTGTGTTGAATTTACTTTACACTGTCAGATTGTGCTCAGCTCCACTGCAGCTTGGCAGAGCTCAGGCTGCTGTATGGATTTCTCCTCTTTATGCTGCAATGTACACTCGATGAGAACCCCCCCCCCCAAATCTGTATCTGATCCATAGGGTCTAAAAGCCCACAGACCGCAATCACAAACACCTACACACCCTCAGTCAGTCTGTGGGGTGGTAATGAAGTGCAAGGCTGCTGAAGAACTGATCACCCGTGAGTCTTCACAAAACACACTGTCCTGTTCTATACGCAGCACAAACAGAGCTCAAAGACCCTGTTAGAAACCAAACAGGTAGCGTAGAAGTAGATTCATAACATTTTTCAACACAAAAACAAGGAGAGACCATGCCTCAGTGTTAAGGCTACACTATATCGGCACAAGATTTTCTGTTAAATCTGACGAGGTGTCATTACTGAGTGAGGAGAATAGACACAAATTCACTCCAAGTTCATCTGCCGACACACACTCACACACACTGATGGAAGTGCAGTGAAGAAGCTCTGCACATGCACATACACTAGTGCTGCAGACGTTACATCTACAATTCACCTATCGGCATCAATAGATCTATTAGCGGATGTAACCAGCACGACTTTTGTTGTTATCTCGATTTGTCACCACCACCACTTAATGGTCCATCTGTGTGACCAGTTCTTCTTTTATATTGCTGTACTTCCTGGTATACTACCCATGTTTACGGTTGTTTACTGGGGTTGGTCTAGAACCCTTAGTTCCAGTAAAGGGAAGCCTTAATGTTTTAGCACCAAGACATTTTGGACAATTATTTGCTTCCAACTTTGTGGGAACAGTTTGGGGAAAAACCTTTTCTGTTCCAGCATGACTGAACCTCACAAAGTTAGGTCCATAAAGTCATGGTTGGTTGAGTTTGGTGTGGACGAACTTGGCTGGCCCTCACGGAGTCCTGACCTCGACCCCATCAAACACCTTTGGGATGAACTACAATGGATATTGCGAGTCAAACCCTCTCGTCCAACATTAGTGCCTGACCTCACAAATGCTCTTCTGGATGAATGGACAAAAATTCAGACACGCTCCAAAATCTGCAGAAAGCTGTTAGAGCTGCAAAGGGGGGCCAACTCCATATTAATGCCTACAGATTCAGAATGGGATTCATAAAGAGTCCGGTGGCTGTTACAATACTTTTGTCCATATAGTGTATGTCTAAGCAGATGGACTACATTTTGGGTGTTTCAATAACTCGTCATGCGCCCTTGAACATCAATGACAGCTTGATGACGACGTCTCATGCTGTTCACAATTCGACTCATTGTCTGCTGAGGTATGGCACCCCACTCCTCTTGAAGGGCGGCCCTCAGGTCATTGAGGTTCTGGGGAACAGAGTTACGAGCCTCTACACAGCGACTCAGCTGATCCCATAGGTTTCCATGGGATTCAGGTTTGAAGAAAGTGCAGGCCGCTCCATCTGAGGTACCCCAGTCTCCAGCAGCCGTTCCCTAATGATGTGACCTCGATGAGCTGGAGCATTGTTGTCCATGAAGACGAAATTACGCCTGTGTTGTTCATGCAGAGGCACGATGACTGGATTAATGATGTTATTCATTATTTTGGGCCACTGGGTCACTGTACCGTTCACAAAGTGTAGGGCAGTTCTGTATTGACTGGACACACCTGCCCACACTGTAACACCACCACCACCACCACCTTGCCGTTAGGCTCCTTGTCAGAGAACAGCAAGCTGTGCAAAAAGTACTGAAACATTGAAAAGCTGGACATGTGCATTCAAAAATTTAGAGAAGGTCACATTAAGTTCACCTGTAAAGGTTAGAGAGCATTTTAGGTTCATCCTGAAATTTCACCCGGAAGCCAAATATCCCTAACGTTTTGTGAGGAGTGTATACGGGATTTCACTGGAGAATATTTGCTTTCTGTGGCTAGAAAATCAGCTCATATTCTTTCCACATGTACTGTACTGCATGAAACCTGTATTTCCTTTTTGATAAAGGAATTAATATTTGTAATAACGCACTGGCAGATAACCATAACAGTCAACAAATGGAGAATCCATCTCCCTAATCAAAAATCAGTATCAAACGAGGACACGGCAGATCAATATCTTCCATCTGCTACAAACTGCAGGGCTAAAGAACAGCTCAACACATGATGGCCCTCAAAACTAACACACGCGCTTCTCCACATCACAGCAGGTCAGAGACGCAGCAGATTT
This sequence comes from Pygocentrus nattereri, assembly GCF_015220715.1. Lineage (NCBI taxonomy): Eukaryota > Metazoa > Chordata > Actinopteri > Characiformes > Serrasalmidae > Pygocentrus > Pygocentrus nattereri. The sequence goes on from NC_051226.1 coordinate 7,188,773, forward strand.
CGGGGTTAATAAACAGATTTATTGTTTAGGGAACAGCAAGAGACCATTTCATTTAGCTTTTTATTTCATTTACTGATTTTTATTTAACTGTTAAACCCATCTATTTTTTCTCTCTGTACAAAAGGAATCGTATTATTTCACTTTATCCTCTCGATACGGGGAAGCCTAACCCGATTCTCCGGCCTAATACTTCATCGCGTGACAGCAGAAAGGGCCACCTCGCCGCTGATTCAATTTCAGCACAATTTCCTCATTCACCTCTGATTGGCTCTCAGCTAACCTCTGACCCCTTTGGCCAGGGCATCAGAGTGAGCGAGAGAGTGAGAGAGCTGGTGGTCTAGAGAGGATGGCCGCCTTTTACCTGAGAGCCGCAGGACTGCACACTTTCAGCCTATATGCTAATTCTCTCTCACACAAACAGGTTTTTATACCTTATCAGGAACACAATCCTATCTATCCCTCCGTCGCTCCAACCATCTATCCATCCATCTATAGTTTAAAAGGCTGTACATCCATTTCAAACATTTCACAGTTTTGTTCAAAGTCAAAATTTGTGCACATCACGTTTTTGATAATACCAGCTGACGTTTAGTGGAAAAGATATCACTTCTGTAATAAAGGTAGAATTAGTCATATTGCAGCATTGATATTTCTCGTATATGTAAACCCGACTCTCAACGTTTGACTCTCAACACAGAAAAGAAGCGAAAAATAGTCCATGATGTGTTATGGAATAGAACCACACACACACACACACACACACGTGTGAGTTTGTATGTTTGTCTGCTCTGTTTTACAGTGGCTCTTTAAAGAGTCCTGTTACAGAGCTGCTGCCACCGTTTTCCATTCCTTACAACTGACAAACACAGCTTAGATATGTGCTCAGCAGCATAACTAGAACTGCCAGAAAACACTTTTCCCCCTCACAAAATAATCCAACAAAGGTGTCAGCTCCTGAAGTCCTAACCAATGGGAGAGCTCGCTTGGCTGTATCTACATATATACAACAGAAATATTATATATTATATATACGTTAAGCTAATCTGGGCCCTATGAGCTGAAAAGAGAAGAATTTGCTTTCAGTTTCAAAAAGTGAAACAAACACTCACAGTGAAAGATCAGTGAGGTAACCGAACAGATGTGCAGTGTTTAGGTGCCGTTTTAAATGTGATGGTAATCCGATAGAGCTGTCAATAAGGACAAGGAATGTCGATTTACCCCATCCCTCTAATACACACCTGAACGCGTGAGCGCACTCATCTCTTCTAGAGCGCCTAAAAACGAGCCAGCATCTAATGACTAGCACACAACACAACGCAGCTGTAACAAAGATGGATGCAGACCACAGGATCTTATTTACTGTTTCAGGCACAACTGACCTCACTGTTTACAGTGCGTTTAGTCAGTGACGTATCTAGAACTTGTGAAATTAGAGTCATGATTTTTTTTTTTTCTTATGAAATTGGACCCATTGTAGATCAAAACCCTTAAAAAACCCTTAAAAAAGCCCTAAAAACCTTAATTCCTCGGTCACTTCCCAAAAATGTCAGTAGATCAGCTCCTGAAATCCTAGCCAATAGGAGAGCTCGCTCAGCTTTATCTCCATAGATACCACAGTCTAATGGAGAGAATATCAGTGAGTACAAACTGTACAGCTGTTGAAAAAATAATACATTTAATGATATAAAAATGTTATAATGACTGTTTATATGCACTTAATAATCCAATAACTGCAGAAAATCAGATTTTGTCAGTGATCTGATCAACACGTTTATATGCGCTTGAGTAATCAGATAATGTGAAAGTCCAGGTCTCCATGAGTCAGACAGTAATCAGGAAGACATGACATGAACGTAACGTAAAACTCAAACTTCATGACGTGGCTTTTTTTAAACATCGCGCCACTTTACTGGAAAATATGAACATGCATCATCTAGAAGATGAAGAATATTTAAATCCTTCATTTGGTCAAGTATGTAGTTTTAGCGTTGCCCCAAAAGTGTTTTGCTGTTGCTTATTTCTGGTACAGCAGTCAGTTTGGTGCACGCGCAGACTGAGAAATCCGAAAGAAATCAGAGTAAGAGTGCACATGCACTGAGAAATCTGATTACTGATGCGGATTTGTAGACCCGAGTCCAATCTAAGAGATCAGAGTGCGCTGTTTACATGACCATCTGAATATCATGTAACTGCAGAAATCCAATTATGAAGATTAGTGAGTGAATGTAAACGCGCTCAGTAACGCAACAATACCAGGTTTCATAGGGAAAGCATCACTTTCTCGAACCTTTAAAAGGCTATTCCACTGATTTCTCTGAATCTCATGCATAATTAAATTATGGGAAAACAGCTGTAAACCATTCTGATGTGAACAGAGTCGCAATTGTTAACAGTGGTGGTGACAGGAACCAGACGTCCAACCTCTAAAAGCTCCCTCACAGAAAGTCATCAGAGGAAATGCTTTACACTGTTTGAGAAGCTTTTGCTCTGAAACGTGTTTATTTTCTAAAAGCCATCATGGTTTATGGTCATAAAACATTTTCACTTGATTTATCACTATTTTCCCATTATCAACATTCCATATAAGCTCAGAAGACACGTGTAGGTTCAACTGGTGGTTCTGGATAGTAAATTAAATGCCTATATTTGTGTTGTAGTCATGGCGACCCTGGGTTCCCATCACCACCACTGTAAAGAAATATGAGCCATTTCACACCAAACCCTCTGAATGACTCACAAATCACAAAATGTAGAATAGCTTCCCTTATAAAGGCTTTTATATTTCAAAGTGAAATATAACTGAGTGAAATTAAATTGCACTGATGTAAGAAAACACAAAAGCAGAGCTACGCTGGTAGAAAGCGAGTGGTTTAGATTTCTATACTACAGATGAATGATTTACCTGTTTGGAGATCATCAGCCTTGAGCCGTCTGGTATTTCTGTATTATTCATACTAGAACTGGAGCCCTGCATCTCAGTAAGATCTCTGAGCACTTCAGGATCAAACACAATTCTCTATGTTTTCTTATTTACATGTAGTCGTAATTTTAGTGAAACACAGTTCTGTGCAAAAGCCAAAGGACGCCTGAGGAGATTTGTTGAAGATATGTTCAGCCATTTATCTGGACAGTGAGCATTTACAGTCAAAAAGGTTCAACACCACCAGCTGTGTACAATGTCTCACTGATTTTCTAAGAGAAATTAATTTAAAACATCTACAGGGAATAAACCGGTAACACTTTATTTGAAGGCTACCTACATAAGGACTTCATGACGCATTCATAAGCACTGAATAATGCATTTATGAAGCACTACTTGAACATTTATTAAGTGCTTATGTCGGTTCTCGCAACCTGACATAAGATGTTTTATGAAATAAATGACATTGTACTGACACAATAAGAATAAACGTTGAACATATTTACAGCACTAAACATATTTAAATCACTACACATAACTATTTATGTCAGCATTCTTAAGACGACATTGTACTGATATCAGGTTAAATATGCCTGAAAACCACCCCCCTTCGCTCCAAGGCATGGATAAGATGATTGATGCAATTATATATAGGGTTTAAATATGTTTAGTGCTGTAAATATGTTCAACGTTTATTCTTATTATGTCAGTACAATGTCATTTATTTCATAAAACATCTTATGTCGGGTTGCGAGAACCGACATAAGCACTTAATAAATGTTCAAGTATGCGTCATAAAGCCCTTATGTAGGTAGCCTTCAAATAAAGTGTTACCAATAAACCTAAATGTGTCAGATTTGTGCACATTTTAGGGCATAATTTCTAATTATTTACTCTAACACATTGGGGAAAAAATATGTTGTGAAATATGAAAAGTGCCATAACTTTTGCACAGGGCACAACTTATGTTTAAATTTTTTTCCCAATATTATAAATTCAGCAAACAAACCGTAACTGTGCATAACCTTGTATTAAAATGTGCAGATGTGCGCTTGACCGGGAGCAGCCAAACATTTGCATACAACTGTGTGTGATAAAAAAAAATATAATGAATATAAACAAACAATATAACATTGTGGTTTTGTGTGTGGAGCTGTCGTCAGATTAAACTGAACAAAGTCAGCTTAAACATTTCCAAATCTCTCCTTATAGTTACCATCTGATACTTCGATTACCTAGTCAATCAATCATTAAATCAAACCAGTTGATGGAATCTAACAAATCTAAGTGATGGCTGGAGTGCAGTGAGAGGTCAGGAACCAAACCCGTGTTCTTCTAATTCTACATATTCATAACTTTCATAACTCAAAACAGCACATTACGCTTTACTGTACTTGTGCTCATCTTTATTTTAACGTTATGTAGTGTTTTTACGGGCTCTTCTGCTGAGATAAATGGTTTAAAACAATTTAATGTGAACAACTTTTGCACTTCTAGTAGTGCGCACAAGATAAAAATCCAATTTCTTTTTAAAATGATATTTACAACATAAAATACTTCTGATTCTGGATGTATTTCCATCATCAGCCCCAATTTTACTGAGTGACTGCTTATTTTTCTGTTTACACTTGGTTAACAGTTAAGGGTGTGTCTCAGAGTGGGCCTTGTAGAACTTCAGAGAAGGCGGAATGATTTCCGGGAATTAAATAACAAAATAATAATATTTGTAAATGTCTGCAAATGTAATTTATATTTATTCAACAGAAACATGGTTAAACTGCAGCACTGCCCTGTTTCACTGTTGATTTTTGGATGGAAACAAAAGGGCTACACAAATCAGCAGTTCGTCTTGTGGTATCTAGGCCTTCAGAAGCTGAAGAGAAGGCCTAACGCTTCAGATTAACCACCAGCACGATTAGGAAGCGACAGACGAATCGATCAATCACGTTCTGATTTGGACGTCCTTCACTTCACTAAACTAGCCAGAAGTCAACTTTAGCCCAAAGCTAATGCACTAGCCACAAGCTAACACATTAGGCACAATATGATGATAATAAGTAGCACAAAAGAAGATGCACTACAACACAACACAGTCAAACAATAGGTTACATCATCATGAGACTACATGACAAAACCACCATTATACGATACAATAACATGCTAAATGATACAATACGATACTGCAATTATACAATACACCTCAATTCCAAACAAGCAAATGATGCATCATATATCACAATATAATACATGATATATCAACACAATACTAACAAAAAATATATACTTTTAATCTATTCAGTGAAAGAAAATTAAACCATGATGATGAGGAACAGCAGCTGCAACTGCATTATGAATATGGATTTAAACTCTACTTAGAGTTGCAATAATAATTGTTAATAATATTTTGCATTACATTTCCACACCATTTATAAGCACTCTATAGAGAATCTCTAACTTAAACAGAGAATCCACTGGAAGAAACTGTGGTCAGTTTGTGCAATGTATCTGTTTTTATGAATATTTTATATAATGACTGGATGTTGAAAATATCACATCAAAACGTTATTTAAAATATAAAATATTCCCGATTCTGGCTGTACTCCTATTTTTTACTCCGTCTTAATATTTTTCTTTTTATGCACTTGTTCTTACTAAACGGTGGATTTTACGTCATTTTACTATCAATACTGTTCAAACGGAGTCTATTATTCTTTTAATTAGAGAACACACACATTGATTTTGTGCAACAAACGCAGTGCCGGATTTAAGGTTTAACGCAATATGAGCAGGAGACAGATGAATGACATGATCTCTCTGCTTGTGGAGAGTTTCTGCTTCCTCACTCTCTCTCTGTATGTACATGCGTGGCGTATGGCCTGTAAAACACATTGATTTTTGAACAGTATTGATCTCCCACCTTTGATACAGCCAAGATCTATTTTAATGACATTGTATCTAAATCCTATTTGCTGCTCCCTCGTTTCAAACATAATAAACTAAAAAGGCTGGATGACGGCCCGGTCCGCTTTTTTCCCCCTTTCTTATACCCATCCCCACTACTATTAATCTTTTCAGGAAAAAAGGAAAGAAAGGAAAGAGACGGAGCTGGGCGAGTTGCATTGGGACGGAAATAAAATGATCAACCAGGAGAGCGCATCAGTTAAAGCACTGCGTCAAACACACACACAAAACACTGTTACTCTTTACTGCATTAACATTTGTTTGCATTTATTCTAATTTTATATATTGATTTTGCAGGATAAATGGCTTTATACAATTTGCTGAGGTATATTTTATATATATATATATATATACACACACACACACACACACACACACACACACACACACACATTATATACAAATACATATACATACATACACACACACACACACACACACATTTTATATATATATATATATATATATATACACACACACACACACACACTTTTGTTTTTATCTCTCCACTATTTTTTTATTTGTATTTTGTATTATGATCAATCAATCTTTCATTAAATAAATGTGGGGCTGATTGAATTTAATTAATTAATCTGATAACTGGAGGCATGAAGGAGAAAACTGGAACCAGCCAGGTGTTCTTCTAACTACCTGAAAAAACATCAATTATCTTTTTGATCGATCGTCTTTACCGATGTTTGGCATATGCCGTGTGTGTATATAAAATTCAATTCAGAATAGTTTTATTAGCTTGACTGAAATACAGTATTGGTAAAGCATAACAGTAGCAATGAGCAACAAAAACAATAACGTAAAACAACTAACGTAACAAAGAACTACAACCATATAAATAACCATATTAATTATTATAACCACAACAGCACAGTATTATTACTCTAACTATAATTATATATAATTAAATAAGTTGTGTAACACTGAGGGTCAGTTAAGTGGGGGCAAGTAAGATGGGGGTATTTTTACTTGAATACATTTAAACGAATTGCAAACCATATATTTCTACAGCAAAGCTCTGCCACCTTTTCAGACATTACACAACTAGAAAGCCTCTTTAAAGACTCAATTACAATGCATATACACCATCACTCACCTGTCTTATTAACAACTACTAATAACTACTGCTACTTGATTTTATTCAAGAACATCTTTTACAGTTTAGACTGAAATACTATAAGCCAGACACCAGATATTTAAAGACTTTACTTCCTTTGAACTTTCAATGCAAATAGTGACTGTAAACTGGACAGGACTGTAAATATAAAACACTGTGGCATGTGTGCATAAAGATCAGGCTCTGTTTCTTATTGTAAGAGAGAACTAAAACTACGAATTATCATCTGGCAATCACAGCAGATTCATCGAGACAGTCCAGTTATCAGGCTTTAATGATTAATCATGACAGCTTAAATGCAGAGAGACAGACAGACAGACAGACAAACACAGGAAGGAGGAAGATTCCATCCAGACAGGGCAGACACAAAGGCCAGGGCAGAGAAAGAAAAGGGTGTGCGTGTTCTTTCAGAGAGAGCGGTCAGAGAGGCATTGATCTGACCGGCACACACACGCATCAATCCTGCCTCGGCTCCAACGGACATTCTGATCACTCCAAATACGTGAATAATGACCTGCGCTAATGCTGCCACAGTGCCGTACACATCTGCAGGACAGAGAGACGGTCACTCGTTTGTATTTCAGACCGTCCTGTCTTTTCTCTCGTCTTCCAGCTGCGATTCTTACTGCACAGTTGTATCAGCTGTACCGACTCCACACTACTCAGTTTCCCATCTTATTATTCTTTAATATTCCTGAACTTCACATGCTGAGCTTTAGTAAAGCAGACGTGAGGCTATTTGTCCTGATAATGAAACTGCAGCGCAACGAATTAAACAGTGGAGAAAAAGACGCAGCCAAGCAGACGATAACAGACAGAGCTGCTCCAGATCAATACCTAATCATTCACACGCGATCAGAAAACGGTGATGCCGCAGAAGGTTCCAAGCGAACACTGCAACCATGTTCTAGAACGTCTACAGCTCCACTAACGTTCTACAGCCCTCTCCACACTCACACAGTCCCAGTGTTAACAAAGGCCCATCAAATACAATAATACAATTTTAAAATAGTATAAGAAACTACTAACTACTAAATCTAGAACCTCCTCAATGTTGCAGAACCCCACTATGATTCTGGAACCCCACCAACATTCAAAATTTCTTTGTAGAATGCCAGTAATGTTCTAGAATCCTTTTAAAATGGTAGAACGCCCCGGGAACAATAACATTCTGAAACGAAACCAATGTTCTAGAAGTCCCATCAATGTTCTAGAATCCTTTTAACACTATAGAATGCACCACCCACCCACCAACATAACATTCTGAAATGTCATCGATGTTCTAGAAGCCCTATCAAATGTTCTAGAATTCTTTTAACATTGTAGAACGCCCCACTAACAATAACATTTTGAAACACCACCAGTGTTCTAGGAGCCCTATCGATGTTCCAGAATCCTTTAAACATTGCAGAATGCCCCGCCCACCTGCCAACAATATGACATTCTGGAGCGCTACTACTGTTCTTGTACCATCACTAATGTTCTAGGAGCCTCCCAATGTTGTAGATCTCAGGCAATATTTTAGAACATGCTTAGATCTAGAACCATCTGGACATTCTACCACCACAATGCCCTAGTGCCACCAGCAATCTAACACTTTACTGTACTAGAACTTCAACAATGCTCTAAGAACCTTGAAACGTTCTCAGAACCCACCAGCATTTGGAAACCCCGCTCTGTAATGCTGCCAATGTTCAACCCCTGGCAATATTCAGAAACCCTGTGAACACTAAAATCCCACTCTAGAACGGCACTGCTGTTACAAAACCCTTGCCAATGCTGTAGAACCCTGCCAGCATTCTACAAGCCCACAGGCTGCACTGAGCGCTCTCCAGCCATGGATTATTGGGCAAATTGAACCCAGTTCAGCAGAAGCAGGCTTCCCATGATGCAGTGCGCTGCTCAGCCAGCCCGGCCGCCATTGATCATCGATACTCAGGCAGGTAAAATTTGATAGCTAGGGATTGTGGGAAAGGATCGATCCTGCCCGCGGTACGATATCAGAGGATTTCTGGTCCGAGGAAATAAGCGCCGTTTTCTGAAGAGAGCGCTTTTCGCAACAAAACTTTCCCAAAGAGCCGGCGAAGGACGCGGGGCGGATCTCCCGCCGAGCGGCTAGAACAAAGAGGTCAAACCGCTGCATGCAATCCGTTTAGGAACGTCATGGAGCGCCGCACATGTGGAACATAATTGAAAACATGATTTGTTGGGAAAAAAGTAAAAGCAAGTGAGAGGCTCGGATTCTGTCCTTTACCTGAAAGTTAAACAGGTTCAGTGGATTTAAGGCCGGACAATACACACACACACACACACACACACACACACACACACGCTCTTCTGTTTTGGTCAGACACTGAAAAACGGACCCGTCTTAGTCCACACAAACACCACGGTCCAAGGGGTGACTCTCTTTTAATACCCAGGGAGCTCCTTTCCACGCTCTCTCTCTGCCTCCGTTTCTCTCTCGCTCTCATTAAATCCATATATCGGCTGGTTAACTCCACATTTATTGAGTTACGAGAAACACCTGCAACTCATTTCGAAACTCATGAGGAACGGTGTGAGATATTATATAAGACTGGCACAACTTTAAGGGCCATGATGGACACAAATATTTATATTTCAATAAAGTACAGATTACACCAAATAAGTCAGAGGCCTGAAGTCCAATAAAGTAAGGTTTAATGTTTTTAGGGAGTATTAAAATGTGAAAACCATGTTTTCCTCTGATATCAGTGTCATGGCACATGATGTCAACACATCCCCACACACACACACACACACACACAGCTCAGTTAAAATAATGGAGTGTGTGCTTTGAAGCTACAGAAGAATGAGAGACAGAGAGAGAGAGAGAGACAGAGAGAGGAAGAGAGAGAGACACACAGAGAGAGAGAGAGAGAGAGAGAGAGAGAGAGAGAGAGAGAGAGAGACAGAGAGAGAGAGAGAGAGAGAGAGAGAGAGAGAGAGAGAGAGACAGAGAGAGACAGAGAGAGGAAGAGAGAGAGACAGAGAGAGAGACAGAGAGAGAGAGAGAGAGAGAGAGAGAGAGAGACAGGGAAAGAGAGAGAGAGAGAGACAGAGAGAGAGAGAGAGACAGAGAGAGAGAGAGAGAGAGAGAGACAGAGAGAGGAAGAGAGAGAGACAGAGAGAGAGAGAGAGAGAGAGAGAGAGAGAGAGAGAGAGAGAGAGAGAGACAGGGAAAGAGAGAGAGAGGGAGACAGAGAGAGAGAGAGAGACAGAGAGAGAGAGAGAGAGAGAGAGAGAGACAGAGAGAGGAAGAGAGAGAGACAGAGAGAGAGAGAGACAGAGAGAGGAAGAGAGAGAGACAGAGAGAGAGAGAGAGAGAGAGAGAGAGAGAGAGAGAGGGAAAGAGAGAGACAGAGAGAGAGAGAGAGACAGAGAGAGGAAGAGAGAGAGAGAGAGAGAGAGAGAGAGAGAGACAGAGACAGAGAGAGAGACAGAGACAGAGAGAGAGACAGAGAGAGACAGAGAGAGAGACAGAGAGAGACAGAGAGAGGAAGAGAGAGAGACACACAGAGAGAGAGAGAGAGAGAGAGAGAGAGAGAGGGAGAGAGAGGGAGACAGAGAGAGAGACAGAGAGAGAGACAGGGAAAGAGAGAGAGAGAGAGAGACAGAGAGAGGAAGAGAGAGAGACAGAGAGAGAGAGAGAGACAGAGAGAGGAAGAGAGAGAGACACACAGAGAGAGAGAGAGAGAGAGAGAGACAGAGAGAGGAAGAGAGAGAGACAGAGAGAGAGAGAGAGACAGAGAGAGAGACAGAGAGAGGAAGAGAGAGAGACACACAGAGAGAGAGAGAGAGAGAGAGAGAGAGAGAGAGAGATAGAGAGAGGAAGAGAGAGAGACAGAGAGAGAGAGAGAGAGAGAGAGAGAGAGAGAGAGACAGAGACAGAGAGAGAGAGAGAGAGACAGAGAGAGGAAGAGAGAGAGACACACAGAGAGAGAGAGGAAGAGAGAGAGACACACAGAGAGAGAGAGAGAGAGAGAGAGAGAGAGAGAGAGAGAGAGAGAGAGAGAGAGAGAGACACACAGAGAGAGAGAGGGAGAGAGAGAGAGAGAGAGAGAAAGAGAAAGAGAAAGAGAGAGAGAGAGAGAGAGAGAGAGAGAGAGAGAGGGAAAGAGAAAGAGAAAGAGAAAGAGAGAGAGAGAGAGAGAGAGAGAGAGAGAGAGAGAGAGAGAGAGAGAGAGAGAGAAGCTCCTGGGTTGCCAATCAATGTCTGGAGGAGAGAAAGATGGATTAAGACTGCTGCTATTGTTTTCTTACATGATTTGTATTGGACTCTTGGTGTTGTCTGGTAATGCAAACTAATCACAGGAGGAGGAAGCTTTACAGCACCTGTCCAACACAGGAGAGAAGAGAAGAGAAGAGAAGAGAAGAGAAGAGAAGAGAAGAGAAGAGAAGAGAAGAGAGATGACATGAGAAGAGTAGAGAAAAAGCAAGATGAGAAAGGGAACATGGACAAGATAAGACAGGAGAAGAGAGTGGAAGAAAGGAGAAGAAAGGTGAGGAGACCAAGCTAAAGAGAGAAGAGACAGAAGAGAAGAGGTCAAAAGAACAGATGAAACGTGCAAAGAAGAATTGAGGTGGTAAGAAAGATTAAATGGCAAAAGAGGAAAGGAGGAGAAGAGAAAGGAGAGGAAACCAGAGAAGAAAGGAGATAAGAGAAGAGAACAAAGCAGGAAAAGAGGAGAATAAAGGAGATGAAAAGAGGAGAAAAGAAAGGAGAAGTTGCTCTCTGTCTGTTGCACAAAGGTGATGATTTATTAACAGGGTGTTTCCTGTTATTTTAACGGTGCTGGAGTTCAGCTGTAAACAGAGATCCAGACTCTGAGCTGAGCGCAGAGTGGGAAAACGAGTGGGATCGTTCAAAATGGCCTCTCACCTCCTCATCTCTGGGAAGAAAAGGGAAAGAACCAGCAGGAGCGTCGCGCACACACACACACACACACACACACACACACACACACACACACACACACACACACAACCTCTCCCCTCTTTTCAGAAGCACAGAAACACAAAAACACACAGCTGTATGATGAGAAGTGTGGTGCGCATGTATGGACTGTGTAATCGGTGTGATTTTTTCAGCGCTGTAGCCGGTCCACAGTGCGCGAGAGCGTGCGCGAGAGCAATTCAATAGAGCGACAGCCGGCTGGTAGACAGTGAGAGTCCGCTGAGACCTCGGCCCAAGCTCCATGATAAAAGAGTCCACAAAGCATTTCTGACTGCGCCCCTCTCTCTCTCCCTCTCTCTCCCAAACTGTGGCCTCAATACAAGCCCCCCTCCTGCTCCGTTTCTCTCCTTTTCTGTCCATTCTCTCAGCCCCCCCCCCCCCCCAACCCAGCCCGCCCCCTTCTTTTCGCGCTCTTTCTACAGGCCCCCATTTACACACGGCTTCATCAATAGGCCCACTGCTGAATAGCCAACACTCTCTATTTGGCTTCCAGTCAATTAAGCTTTAAGCTGTCAGCAAACAGGACTTTTAAGTCCTTTCTGAGCGGCCAGCGAGTCGCTGAAGGCTGGAGAAAAGGGCGGCACTCGCCAGCCAACAACAAATACATAAAGGACGGAGAGCAGTGGGGAAAAAGGGGCTTAGCAGCAACAGATAAACACAGCAAAAAAAAATATATTTACCTTTGCACTTATATACAAACTAAAAACAGAGAAAGAGACAGAGAGACATGCAGACAGATAAACAAATAGAGAGAGAAACACAGACAGACAGATAGAAAGGTGGACAGATAGACAGACAGACTGCCAGATGGACAGACAGACGGACGGACGTACGGACAGACAGAATGACAGACAGACAGATATGGGTATTACGTCATTGATGGACTTTATCTGTGCATCATATTGCTAAAAGTAACTGAAAAACAATATATTAATATATCAGTATGGACAATATATTGCCAGTTCTCCCTCTTTCTCTGTGTTCAGCTGTACTGCAGCTTCCACAAAGGTGTTCAGTGTCTCCAGCCATGAGATATTTACCAGCTTTATCACACACAGCTCTCTCTCACTGCTCACAGGCAGAGAGGATCAAACAGAATGAGCAGCCAGTTCTCCATACATTCTGCTGTATGTGCACCACGCGTCCCTCAGCAGGCCCTGTAGGCATCTTTAGCTCATGTAAAGCCCAGTCTTTAGTCCGGCACTGGTCAAATGGAATAGCTCCACCTCCTCCACCATAAACACCCGCACTGAGGATGGGAGAAAGGGCCTGTAACAATTCTCAGACAACGAGAAGCACATTCTGCTCAGCAGACAGTAACAGCAACATGCATACACACAGACACACACACACACACACACACACACACACACACACACAAATGCCGGTTGTCCTTTTTAGTGTGTCCTCCTTCTGGGCCGCTGGGGTGCATCGCTGGTTAAATTTCATAAATACATTAATAAATAAAATAATAATAATAATAATAATAATAATAATAACAACAACCACAACCACCTTTAAACCAAAAATAAAGCTACCATTTGGGAGAGGTGAGATTCTGTTCGGACAGTGAGGATATATTTCATTTTTATTTGCTACAGTATATGTAGCTGTAAGACAGGAGCTCAGACTATCATGCATATATGCTGTTACTTACAGAAAGAAACAGGAGCCTACATTTAAAGCATTTCCTGTACGTGTGAAGAAGAGGACAGGGTCCAGACAGAGGGCCTGCGCTGTGGAGACAGAGGTGTGTGTGCACGCACACATCTTGTCCTCACTTTCCTAAACTTCCAGTAAGGTTAGCGCCAGTGGGTTGTGGCCTAGATCAATACTGTGGCTTCCAGCACTAGTAAGTCCAGCATATGAGAGAGAGAGAGAGAGAGAGAGAGAGAGAGAGACACACACACACACACACACTGGTGGAGACTGGGGGCCCTGCAGGACGTGATCAATAACAGAAAGACACCTAGACTCCTCTCTGCAGGTCTGGTCTAGTTTGGGGACAGACATACACATAAAACATCAACATTGGGCTGTTTTAATACAGCGTTAGGATGTGGTGTCACACATGGGTAACAATCCATATAATAATAATAATAATAATAATAATAACAACAATAATAATTTCCATGTGTGTTATATGTGCAGACCTGTGCAAAATTCATGAGCACCACATTGTTTAGAACCATTTATATGGGCAGTTAGTGTGATTTTGCTAGTAAAAACAGCACTTATTAAATCAAGTGAAAAGTTACAAGACCTTCTTATTTGAACGAAGTAGCTGATACTGAGCTGGTATGAAGAACCAAGTTTGGTTCCAGATTTCTCCGGGACGCCTCCAGCTACCACACACATTTCCATCAGCAACACACTTGATTGAGAGAAACTCATTATAAAGAAATGATGTTACATTGACTTCCCTTCAAACTTAAGCACATTTTTTCCTTCTCCTGTAAAGTTACTACTTTAGAGATGCAATGTTGTGCACATCTAAACACGATTCTAACAACGTGTCCCATATGTACTATATATATAGTCACTGTCAGAACAAAACCTTGCACCTTTATAGCAGAAAGAAAGAACATTAGGTTTTACTGTAAGCTGAAGGAAAAAGATTGTTTTTCCATTTTAACAGTGATAAGTATTTCCATGCAGTAACAATACCCCATAGGTATTATATAGATTAAGTACAGATATGCAGCAATAATATTTCATATGTAGCATATGTAAGTATCTACATGTCATAATAATCTTTCATATGTAATATATGAAGTACTGATATATAACAATGTCATATATACACTTTACAGGAGAAGAAAAAAAATACTTTACTTTGAATGTAAATCAATGGAACCAGACGTCTTTTCAATTTCGTTTGGTCCATTCATCATAACATTTACACACAATGTAAAGGACAACAGCTATTTTCAAACGGTCAAAAACTGAAAAATGGATAATAACAATCTTTCGTGTGTGTGTGTGTGTGTGTGTGTGTGTGTGTGTGTATATATATATATATGCACACATACATACACACACACACACACACACACACACACACACACACATATATATATATGTGTGTGTGCGTTTGTGTGCATGCATAAGCCTCTCTATGCAGTAATTATGTCTGATATTTTACGTGTAAGTAAAAGACCCACAGGAATTCTATGATGCCGTCATGTCAACATGGATCAGAATCTCACAGGAATGTTTCCAACATCTTGTGGAATCAATGCCATGAAGAATTGAGGTTTTGAGAGTGAAGAGACACTCCAGCAAGTATTGGAATTTAACCCCAATCCTAACCCCAGAGATCATAAAGAAACGGCTCTGCTCTTTCCGCTAAAGCATCATCTGTATGATCAGATGTCTGCGTGCTAAAGCTGGAAGGAGAGCCGGCGTGGATGGTGTTTGGGTTAGCAGCGCTGTTCGCTACTTTTATCGTTTAAGAGGATTAAAATGAATCAAAAATGCAAAACAAGCCTGATTACTGACGGATTTACGTAGATTTGTGTATCTTTGTGAAACCGAGCGTACGCTTATCAAAATCAATTTCCAACCAGAGTTAAAACGTGCGTCTGATCCTCAGGCCAGCACGGAAAAACACACTCACACAGATTCGTATCCATAACAGTCTCTCACACTCACACACTAATGTTCTGAAATGATTCACTGACTTTAGAAGAAAGCAATTTATATAACGCGCTGCATGATTGGAGTGAGAACAGCAGGCAGTCGTGTGTAAGTGTGATTAGTGGTGTAAGTAGTGAGTCACATCCTCTTAAAGGGACACATGCAGGCATTAACATTCGGCATGGTCACATTATTGTGTCACCTCTTTAAAAACAGCTTAAGTCTCTAAACAGACTGTTTCATAACAGACAGGCAGCAATATGAGCAGCATGCACTAGCAGCCCCTACTGGCTGAACATGGAACTGCAGGTGCTGTTTTGTTCAGAATATACACTCATAATAAAGAAGGTACTGATTTAGAATGTGTTGTATATTTCTGAAAATAGTTCTATATAGCACCAAAAGGCTTGTCACAATATAAGAAGCCTTTTGGTGAGGAAGGATTTTCAAAAAAGTTCTATACGGATCCGTAAACAACACATTCTCCATCAATCTGACGAACCAATTCACCATGCAAGCAAATGCTTCTATATAGAACCACTGTCTTTACTAAAGAACCCTTGAAAAGCCATCTATAAGTGTGAGAAGCAGCATCTGCAGCTTGGCTCAGTCACTGTAGGCTTATTACTTATTATTATTGATTTTAAGCTTTGTTCTTCAGTAACTACTATACATTAAATACTCTGAAATGTGTTATGGGTGGGTAATACAGTAATTACAATAATATACGTTGTCCTGACCATGATAAATTAAGTCACAATATGTTTTCTGGGTATATCATTGTGTACAGTCAGTACTGAATAACTGCATGTATGCCTGTGAATAACAACCAACGTATATTAAATGCATAGGAACACGTAACTGACCGGATGTCGGATGATTATTCCACAGTTTCATATATATAACCAACTGTTTCATTTTTTAGTGGAATGAATATGTAAATCATGTGACTGAGAAGCTAAAGTGAAGGAATTTGAAATTTCAAAATACTGTGCACCCCTGGACAAATAATCCTGCACATTTTAATACTAAATTTTGTCCATTATCTCCAATACCATGGAAATATGTCTGAGCAAACAGGGATAAAGTGGGTTTTCTACACAAATACACTAAATCAGATCTTCAAAAACAGAAATACTTCAGCAGCCCATAAACAACACACAGAATACTGCCATGCCTTCAGCGCTGATGTTCTGAATAACTGAGAAAACGCAGATTTTCAAATATATCTACACATAAAGTGGATTGATACGCACAGATGCACCAAACTGGCCCATCAAAAACAAAAATACTCCACTATTTTCTGGCAGCCTATAATAAAAGGTGGAACTCGGATCGATTAGCGAGTTGTGGGATGTTTGGCAGCCATTACTGACTCTAAAGCCAAGAAGATCCTATTAAATACAAACCTAAGTGGCTCTTTTTACAGGACCGGACCCATCCAATTTCACATTTACAAAAGGGGACAGACAGATTAGGAAGAAATGGCCTTGGGTGGGGACGAGGGCGGGGGGTGGTGGGGGGTGGGGGGCTGATCAGAAAAGAAAAGAGAGACTCTCTGCAACAAACAACTGAAGACGGTCTGAGAATGGCCTCGTGATTAAGTGATTTGAGAAAGAGAGAGAGAGAGAGAGAGAGAGAGAGAGAGAGAGAGAGAGAGAGAGAGAGAGAGAGAGAGAGAGAGAGAGAGAGAGAGAGAGAGATTGTAATGGTGTGAGGAAGCCTTCATTCCCTCTCACTCAGATTCTCCTGTTAAACGATCCTCGCTGAGCCTCTTTAGGAAATGAAGAGGGATTTTTCCTCCATCTGGCAACACCGAGCTTTAAGTGTACGAAGCAGAGGCGTGCACCCATGTCACCATTACGCTGCCAGCTTTGTTCACTCTCTCTCTGTCCACTCCTTTAATCAATTTTTCAATCTAATTTCATCCCTCGCTCCCTCTGCCTTTTTTTTTTTTCCTTTCTTGTATGGAAGCAATTCAGTAACTAGAGAGAGAGAGAGAGAGAGAGGGGGAAGAGAGGAAACAAAGAAAGAAAAACAGAATGCAAGAATGACAGAGAAAAGATGAGACCAAGAGGGAGAAAGAAAAGAGATGAGTGCATATGAGAGAGAGAGAGAGAGAGAGAGAGAGAGAGAGAGAGAGAGAGAGAGAGAGAGAGAGAGAGAGAGAGAGAGAGAGAGATTCTGTAATTCAATACAGAGTTAATCAATAAACAGCGTGTTCCTACTACTCACTTGGCTATTTTTTCCTCTGCCTGTTTACGTGGGTCAGATAGCAGCAACTTTACTAAACCAGCACACGCACACACACACACACACACACACACACACTGCTGAGTCAGGAATGGAATGAACACAATTTGCTTAGTGAGCCCCCCCTCCAACCACAAACCCGACCCCCCGCAGTATCAGTCTGTGCTCAGCGTTCATCTTCAGCTCTGTGTTTACATCAGCATAGGAAGGTTCTAGATGTTCCACTGGAATTTCCATGCACTGATGAAATAATGCAGAACCTTCCAATCACACACACACACACACACACACACACACCACTGACTGTGAATGACTGAGCTGTCTTTACTCTGTGTCTATGGTGCTGCACTCAGTGCATGTGTTAATGTGTAGTGAGTGTTGTGTGTGTGTGTGTTTGTGTGTGTGTGTGTGTCTCTCCATCTGTTTGTCTGTCTGTCTATCAATCCCTGCCTCTCTTCTCGGTCTCATTCTGCCTCTCTCTCTCCTCTCTGTCTCATTCTCCCTCACTCCCATCCCTCTTTCTCATTCTCCCTCACACTCACAGCCCCATCTATCCCCTCCTTCAGCCCCCAGGTCATGCGTGTGTAAAGTCCTGAGGAGTTTCACCCCAGCATGGACCATCTGTCGCCCTCCGGCCCCCCAGCATCAAGACTCAAACCCCCTACAGCGCTCCTGAAGTGCTCTGTTTAAAGCGACAGTTCAGCCCAATCACAGTCCATCAGCAGAGACTCAAGCTCGTTTCTTCAGTGTAAGCAGTGAAGCTTTGCCGCTAATGTAGCTACAAGCTACATTAAGCTTACATCCCACCAATCAGGCTAACTGCATGCCTAAAACCACCACTCACTCGCCTCAAACTGTGTGGACCCGTCCAGTAATCTGTAGTAAGCTGCCCAGGCTGCATTTCTCAGCCACCAAGTCATAGCAGGCCATTCCAACGTGAAGGATCCTTCATATACTGCCTAGAAATGCTGCCTACAACCTGAGAGACTGAGGAGGCAACAGATGTATCCACCCTGATTACCCACAGTTCTTTGCACATTCATGAAACAAAGGAGAAAAAAACAGCATCGTGAAAAACGAAGCCATAGTATTGATCTTCGTTACCTTATAAAGTGTAAAAGATTAATTAAAGCATTTGTCCATAAGTAGCATACCACCCGTGTGTCATTTTAATCAGAGGTCTACCATAGCAATAAACACAGCGGCTCCATTTTCTCTGGTGACGTCACCACGCAGCCTCGTTAAGACTGCTCCATTTGTGTGACCGATAGGCTACTAAGGAGGAGTCTTCATTGGACAGTCCTACCGAGGACCCCCCCAACCTCGGCTGCAGCCTAGACTTTGCAATGCAGGTACAGGCTTGATTTTGTGTAGTCTATAAAAATGGACTAAAGTATTGATAAGATTCCGGCGTCCAGATGGCTGCTCCTGCGAGCTTCATAACACTCGAAATTCCAGAAAATTAGAAGAAAAAACAGCGAATGTTTAGACACCAAACATGTGTTAGCTGAGCGAGAGGGAGAAATTAAAAGAAAAGGAGTTTTGCAGTGAAATCACTGCTTTAACCACTGTTTTCCATCTTTTGCTATGGTTAGTATTGTTTCATATACACCCCACACTTGCACCATCAGTAACACTATCACTCACAGCAGTAGTTTTGGGCAGTGTAGTCATAAATCACAGAATAATTCAAATTTCTGATCATTCCAGAAATAACACACACACACACACACACACACACACACACACACACACACACACAGTACTGTGCAAAAGTTTTAGGCATCTAAGCAAATTTTTAAACAACTGACCTCAGCAGTGAGTTTATCACAATATACATTAGAATAAAGTCGTATTCATAATTCAAATCAACAGAAAAACAATAAAAAGGAACAAGAATTTCTTGGCTCCATATTTTTCCTTGACACCTCCACAGCCGCCACAGAGACTCATTAATATCATCAATTACATCATGAGCTCAATTTACTGAGCACTGATTGGTCAAACCAGGAGCTGCTTTTTAACTACACATAATACTGTGCTTCCTCGAGGAGAGGCTTGGAGACGGGTAAACAAACACACAAACACAATAACATCCAAAGCAAAGAAAAGCACTATATATATATATATATATATATATATATATATATATATATATATATATATAAATTTTGTTTATTCAAATATCAACACTTCTCAGCAAATAAACACAAACTACACAAATAAAGAGATATTGAAAATGTTTTTGGGTGCCTAAGACTTTCGCACAGTACTGTATATGGGGCTCCTGACCACTGAAGAACAGGGTAAAAGGGGGTATGAAAGTATCAGAGAAACAGATGGACGACAGTCTGTAACTGTAGAACTACAAAGTGCAGCTATACAGTAAGTGGAGCTGATAAAATGGACAGTGAGCGCAGAAACAAGGAGGTGGTCATGATGTTAAGCCTGATTGACATTTTTGGCACTTTGTACCATATTTTGACCTGTGGATAGAATGTAAATAGGAATATAATAAAAAATGCATTAAAATGCTGCAGGAGACTGAAAGTAATAACTTTTAGACTTAAAGGGGCTAAAACATCTCTTCGGTCACTTCTGACTCACGCTCATCACTCCTCCTCTCCTCTTGCTTCCACCAGTCTTTCTTTCCTCTCTCTATCTATTGTTCTGTCCATACCACAGGTCCTGCCCCTGCTCTTCAAAGCTGAACCTTTCAGCCTCTCCCCCACCCTGCGGCCCCCTCTCCTCGGGTTGCCAGAGCCCGCTTTAACCCCCGCTGCGTCCAGGCTGTATGCGCTCAGCAGGACCGGCTGTGTTGAATTATTAATTTGTGTGATTTCTGATCCGGGCAAACTGTTCCTGTTTCAAGCACAACAATACTGCATTATTTCTGCTTTAACACTATTGCAGCACTTTGATTTCGGCCAAAACAAAGACGCACGGCCAGCGCGCTGCACGGCTCCACGTACAGGACGTTCATGCAGACTGAAAGGGGAGTTTTAAGAAATTAAAAATAAACTGTGTGTAAATGTTCATTTTAGCAGGCTTTTAAAATGTATGTTTGCTTATAAATATAAAACCACTGCAGCAATGAGAGGCGCATAACAGGTCAGCAGAGTTCGTTAGATCACCGGTCCATTTAATTTAGCTTCCAAAACTAATGACCAGATCAGATCAATTAATCAATATTTCCGATTGGATCCAGAACTAATGTGATCAGTGTGTGTAGGAGAATGTTGTGGAATGAGGTCAGAGAGAACACACACACACACACACACACACACACACACACACACACACACACAATATATAGACAAAATTGAGTGGACAAAATTATCCATAATGATATAAACACAAAAGAAAAAAGAAATAAAATGAGAAACAAAGAAAAAGAGAAATGGAGAGAAGCAAATTTTAATGAAATTTTATTGAAATAAAAGAAAAGAATAGTAAGGAAAAGAGTTAAGACAAGCAAAGAAAAATTAATAAGGAAAGAAAATAAAAAATAAAAGAAAAATGGAAACAAAAAAGAGAGGAAGGGAAGATAAAGCAAAGAGGCAAATACAGAGAGGAAGAAGAGAAAAGATTAAATGAAATTAGAAAGGAAAAAAAAAACTAAAAAAATAAAAAGAAAAAGAAAAGCAGGAAAACAAAAAAAACAGAAAAAAGTCAAATAAAAATCAGGGAAGAGCAAAAAAGTAAAGAAGAGTAAAGAAAGAAAAAACAGGAACACAAACAGGAAACAAAGGGGAGAAAGGAAAGAAATTAAACAGAAAAAAGGAAAAGAAATAAAGATGAAGAGGATAGACGAGTGTGTGAAAGCAGTGATTTTGGAAAACACTCACTTCCCCCCTCAAACACACACACACACTTCCCCCCTCAAACACACACACACACTTCCCCCCTCAAACACACACACTCACTTCCCCCCTCAAACACACACACTCACTTCCCCCCTCAAACACACACACACACTCACTCACTTCCCCCCTCAAACACACACACACACACACACACACTCACTCACTTCCCCCCTCAAACACACACACACACTCACTTCCCCCCTCAAACACACACACTCACTCACTTCCCCCCTCAAACACACACACTCACTCACTTCCCCCCTCAAACACACACACTCACTCACTCACTTCCCCCCTCAAACACACACACTCACTCACTCACTTCCCCCCTCAAACACACACACACTCACTTCCCCCCTCAAACACACACACACTCACTCCCCCCTCAAACACACACACACTCACTTCCCCCCTCAAACACACACACACTCACTTCCCCCCTCAAACACACACACACTCACTTCCCCCCTCAAACACACACACACACTCACTTCCCCCCTCAAACACACACACACACTCACTCACTTCCCCCCTCAAACACACACACACTCACTCACTTCCCCCCTCAAACACACACACACACACTCACTTCCCCCCTCAAACACACACACACTCACTTCCCCCCTCAAACACACACACACTCACTTCCCCCCTCAAACACACACACACTCACTCACTTCCCCCCTCAAACACACACACACTCACTCACTTCCCCCCTCAAACACACACACACACACTCACTTCCCCCCTCAAACACACACACACACACACACTCACTTCCCCCCTCAAACACACACACACACACACACTCACTTCCCCCCTCAAACACACACACACACACACACACACTCACTTCCCCCCTCAAACACACACACACACTCACTTCCCCCCTCAAACACACATACACACACACTCACTCACTTCCCCCCTCTAACACACACACACACACACACACACTTCCCCCCTCAAACACACACACACACTCACTCACTTCCCCCCTCAAACACACACACACACTCACTCACTCACTTCCCCCCTCAAACACACACACACTCACTCACTCACTTCCCCCCTCAAACACACACACACTCACTCACTCACTTCCCTCCTCAAACACACACACACTCACTCACTTCCCCCCTCAAACACACACACACACTCACTCACTTCTCCCCTCAAACACACACACACACTCACTCACTTCCCCCCTCAAACACACACACACACACACTCACTTCCCCCCTCAAACACACTCACTCACTTCCCCCCTCAAACACACACACACACACTCACTCACTTCCCCCCTCAAACACACACACACACACACACACTCACTCACTCACTTCCCCCCTCAAACACACACACACACACACTTCCCCCCTCAAACACACACACACACACACTCACTCACTTCCCCCCTCAAACACACACACTCACTCACTTCCCCCCTCAAATACACACACTCACTCACTTCCCCCCTCAAACACACACACTCACTCACTTCCCCCCTCAAACACACACACTCACTCACTTCCCCCCTCAAACACACACACTCACTCACTCACTTCCCCCCTCAAACACACACACTCACTCACTCACTTCCCCCCTCAAACACACACACTCACTCACTTCCCCCCTCAAACACACACACTCACTCACTTCCCCCCTCAAACACACACACTCACTCACTCACTTCCCCCCTCAAACACACACACTCACTCACTCACTTCCCCCCTCAAACACACATACACACACACTCACTCACTTCCCCCCTCACACACACATACACACACACTCACTCACTTCCCCCCTCAAAACACACACACACACACACACACACACACACACACACACACTTCCCCCCTCAAAACACACACACACACACTCACTTCCCCCCTCAAACACACACACACACACTCACTCACTCACTTCCCCCCTCAAACACACACACACTCACTCACTCACTTCCCCCCTCAAACACACACACACTCACTCACTTCCCCCCTCAAACACACACACACACTCACTCACTTCTCCCCTCAAACACACACACACACTCACTCACTTCCCCCCTCAAACACACACACACACACACACTCACTTCCCCCCTCAAACACACACACACACACACACACACACACACACACTCACTCACTCACTTCCCCCCTCAAACACACACAGGTGTGTGACCGTCCAGAGTCATTAGCTGCTTTCAGCATCTCATCTGATGTGTTTCTGCTGTAGAGCGACAGCAGCAGCTCTGACTGTGGATCAGTCACGGCCAAACGATCCCTGATCTGTTTAATAAAGTCACTATTGGCTCTGAGACTGATCCACTATCAGACCTGCGCATCTAGCGCACACACACACACACACACAAAATAAAAACTAAACAAACAGTAAATATCATGAATCATGAAAAAGAACTTCAGAGAACAAACCCTGTTTACAGCTCTGTACAGTCCAGCTTATATTAATACACAATATGCTTAAATTAATAATAATTAGTGATGATCTCTAAGTCTCTCTTTCTCTCCCATCCATTTCTTTCTCTCTCCCTCAATTTCTTATTTTTTTCTCTCGCATCTATTTCTCTGTTTCTCTCTCATTTCTCTCTCATCAATGTGTCTCTTATTTCTCTCATCTATTTCTGTTTCTCATTTCTTTCTCTCATCCATTTGTTTCGCTCTCATTTCTTTCTCTCCCTCATCCATTTCTCTCTTTTCTCTCTCATTTCTTTATCATCTATTTCTGTTTCTCTCTCATTTCTTTCTCTCATCTAGTTCTCCGTTTCTCTCTCATCCATTTCTCTCTCTTTCATCCATTTGTTTCTCTCACTCATTTCTTTCTCTCTCATCCATTTCTTTCTTTCGCTCACTCATTTCTTTCTTTCATCCATCTCTCATTTATTTCTCATTTCTCTCTTACTCTCACTCATCCATTTCTCTCTCATCCATTTCTCTTTCTCTCTCTCCTCCATCTTCCTCTCTCCTCCCTTTCTCTCTCTCTCATGTCTCTCTCTTTCTAAAATAGTTTTACTGGTATAAATTAAAACAACTGTTGTAATTAAGAGCTTGTTAGTTTTAATGTCAGTCTCTCTCTCTTTTTCTCACTCACTCTCTCACTCATCTCATTCTCACAAAACATTTCTTCCTCTCACCTGTATCTTTTTACCACCCCCC